>NC_071976.1:17559284-17682671 GCF_026283585.1 Hylaeus volcanicus
AAAATGCGAAAAGTGGGTAAAAGTATAGAAGCAATAAGTATTTGTACCATTCTTATGACGAACCATTTACAGTAGAGTTTGTAACGTAAACACATTAGTTTATTGCTCCGTACGAATTAGAAAACATCATATTTCCAGTAAAGTACTTTTAAACAGTTGTGCGAATACTTATTGCTTCATCATTTCTATCGATTAATTGTTTTTTTCTTGTTAATTTCGCAACTTACATAAATAGCTATTTTTTTTTGTAATCTATTTATTCCAGAGATTTCCGAGAATATGTAGAATGTCATTGTTTATAAAAACTAAGTTAATAAATTACAATTTTACACAGTTTTTTTGGAAATTGATCGGTGTACGAATACTTTCTACACCCACTGTAAAACGAGTATTAAAACGTCAAACAAATGCAAGATATATTTTCATCATTTATATAAAAAAAGTTTTCCAATAATGCATTAACGCATACATTTCATTTCGATCAAAGGCTTAAATATAACCATGAAATAATTACGCACGTAAGATTTCTTAGGACACTATAGTATAATAGAATGATTAGCATCTACTTTTACGTTTCATCTCGAATGATCGCTGGATCAATGGGAGCCTGGTATTGTGTATCAGTACACATTCTTACAAAGCAGTTGCTCAGTGAATTGGAACGACTTTCTACTAATTACTTCCGCAGAATCTTACGTCAGCTTCACGTGATTACATAGTTATACTTCATTCTATCGGAGAGACTTGCTGCTTTCCGACATTACTCCAGCCTTATCTGATCGGTTGAACGAGGCGTTTTCACAATGTAGACGACTGTATGTGTATTTCGTACTCGAAATGCAAATCGGGAACCATTAGAACCGACCCATTTGTTAACGATTCAAGCAAGCAATTAACATATTTCATATAAAACCTATGAATGATTTATTCATTCGCGATTGAAAGTATGTCGAAGAATTTAATTTTCCTTCAATTTAACAGACAGTTCCGTCTCCCCTACTTTTACCTTTCTTTTATTTTTTCCATCCACCTCTCCTTCGGTTCCCCTCTTTTTCATACTCAATTAAAGCCTTTGCCGTTTCCTTGATTTCGAACGTGGCGGTTTTCTTAATTTTTTCCTTTCATCGTCGTTCCATTTCCTGTCAGGAATTTCACCTCCCCGTTCGTCGTTACTCGTGGAATAAAAGAGAATTAATCAGCATTCGTATAACTCGGTCGTTTGTGCTCTACTACAGTCGACGAAAAGATACGTAGAGGTTGTTTAACTTTTTTTTTTTCACTCCAACGAGAAAGTTTCCTTTCACGTTTCGTTCTGCGAGGAAAAAGAGTCGAAGAAATCTCGTTTAAAATTGCGCCTCGGAATAGATTTGCCACGGTTAAGAAAGTATAACTGCGATTCTGGTGTAAATTTCAATCGCCCCGTCGCGATTGCACGTTTTCTTTACAAACGCTGCGCGATTCTTTGAGAGGACCGATAACTGGGTTTCTCTGGCTCTTTAATTTTTCGCAAGAGCGAAACTGAGTAAACGTCCTGGTGCTTGGTAAGGCGATCGATGAGTTTGCGGCCGGGCCAATGACTTACGATTTGCACGAAAGCTTTTGAGATTTTTTCACACTTTTCTACAACGAAAAGCTTTCAGGTGGTTTGGAATAATACATATGCGAGGGGTGCGCGAGCGTCTAAAACGGGCGGTCGATGACCTTAACTGGCGATTGATTGAACTTGGGCTCTTATCTGATCAAGCAATGTCGCAACCACTTTTCTTCAAATTTGCCTACAATCGCATCGTTTCCATTTACGTACAAAAATATTTAGGGCAAAATGTTCTTTTCCCTATATTCTTATTCTTTTTTAATCGGCAAACTTGTTAGCATAATCTATTACGTTCTGTTTTGGGTATCACATTTTACAAAGAGTGAATCACCTCAAGATAAATATTATTAACATTTAAATTAATTATCAATATATGAACTCGTATGTATAAATGGAAGGAATGCATGCAATTTTAAATAGGACTTCCTACAATTATTTCTACTAATATAAACAAGGATCTACACTATAGAAAGGACAATTACAAAATTAACAGCACAAAGATGAAGCCCATTTTATAAAGATAAAGAAAAACACACTGCTTAAAATTTCTACAACGCGACCCAGATATTGCGAGAATTGTTTTCATTTTAAAAGTTGAGCGTTACATTATTTTCTGCATCGTTACCAACTTCTTTCGTTTTACAGTTGTTTTGATTTTCTACATGACCACTGATAATACGTGTAACTAGTGCTGCTTCGTGGGAAAGCGGGGGCGGACAATAGAGCAGTGCATAGCGTAGCCAACTACCACGCTGAGAGCCTGGGTTTCGATCCCAGGAGTCCGCCCCGGTTTTTTCATGGTTGGGTTAGGGCCCGCTAACAAATATATAATATAGAAAAACCTATGGCGTAAGATATGCAATGGAAAAAATAAAAATACACTAAGGAAAAAGAGATCTTGATAAGTACAAGAAAAGTGCAAAAACAATAAAGGGAGCGAAGAGTCAGTAACCCTCAGTTAAGCACTATGAAAACATAAACCAACCAACCAGATTTAAGCGCCATCGAAAATAGAAGTTGCAAATTAAGATAAAAATAATATTAATAAATGTTTATCAGTATAAATATAAGATATACCTACGTATGTGTAAGTACATGATAATAGAATACTTTTAAAATAACAATCACAATATAGTAACAGTTTGTATTATAATATGTACGATATCTCATTTATAACATATTTATTCTCTTAACTTTAAGCATCACAAAATTCTGAAATTATTCATAATATGATTTTTTACTGTTATTATTCATAAATAGGTTTCGAAATGGCGACCCTGTATATAACAATAGAAGTATCTTAAACTTAAAATTGTGATCATGGTTCCAAAAGTATGTTTCATTTTTTTTTTTAATTAATTATGAAAACATAATTAATGTAATTATTGTTTTGGTTAAATTTCAATGAAATAATAGACATTTTTTATATATACTATTAACATGTTTTTTTTTTAACCAACACTGTATATAAATATGCCATATACTTTTATTATTGTCCTATTTAGTAAAACAGAAAGTAAACGTGGGCACAATGATAATTATTCTAAACACGTTATTTTACATTATGAAAAAAATGAAAAAGAGTCTCGTACAGCACGATTTTTTATAACGTGATTTCATACAACGCGTAATGCATAACCGCGTTATACGAGAGTCTATCGTACTTATTATTGCTGGATAATTAAAAGAGCGAATTAAATATCACAGATGAAACACCTGTCTGTGTCATAGATAGTCATTATTAAAATAATATTCTGTCAACACTCCGATAACGCGAGTCATTCGTAACGCTTTATAAGAAACTCAAAATTGGTGTAAATCGGATTAATTCGTATCGCGTTATATGGAAACCGCAACCTTGTTATATGGAAACAACATTATAAGAAACTCAGAATTAGTATAAAACAGATTAATTCATATCGCGTTAGATGGAAACCGCAACCTTGTTATATAGAAACCGCATAGAAGAAACTTAGAATTATTACAAAATAGAATAATTCGTACCACAGAAAGCGTGTTCTGAGAGCACCGCATCTACATAGGAGGATTTACTGTTTCATGTCATTAATAAATCGATACTCTGAGTCAAATTATAATATTTTTAACAAAAAAAGTCGAATAAAATTTAATGAATCAATCGTACAGCGTGTTTGTCTAGAGTTTATCACAGCAATTTTTACACCTATCCTCAGAATAACGTAGATTTTGCATTGAATGGATTATTCAACACTTTTTTAATAATAGTTTTTGCGGTATCGTAACAACATCTCGTTCTGTTTTACAGATTACAGCATATTTTGTAAGCTTCAGGTTCACTCAACGGAACAATGAATTTCTCCGATAAATTTCAGTCGAGTCTGATATTTTGACCGTGACATTATTAGTTCCAGCAATGGCTACGTAACTTGAATCACGATTCCCTTGTTACCGTGTTTATTATATTTTTCAGCACCGTTTCGAAAGAAAGCCCTCGTTTAATTATCCAGAAACCGTATCTGACTTAAATGGTAACGTTCTTTTATACTGGATCTTATAGTGCTCGATTTCATTGATTATTCTCGTTCAAATAATTACTTTGTTTTATTGTTTGTGCTAAGTTGCGATGTTTTCTTATCAATTAATCATTCAACCGAGCGCTTTGCACGAGGCATTAAATCAGATAGAAAGAACAATACTGACGGAACTAATTGGAGGCGTCTGTTATATTTTATCGGTAAAACAGTCTCGCTTGTCTAGACGAATTCCCAGAGTTCCTGGACTCTCGATCTTAGGATGAGTCAACATTGAAAGATATGCTGGTATCCCTTTATTTCTGATATTCCCACGGGATACCATGGATGTAACATGATCAGGGACACGTGTACATGAGTATCTAATGAAATAGCAACAGAAATAGTAATAGTGAATTAGATTTTGGGGCAATTTGTTCAATTTAGACCACTTTACGGTTTTGTGACAATACTTTTAAATTTAAATATTAAACAAATTATTGTACATAGTATATAGCGCCTCATATGAGGTTAGGCTTAAAACGAGCACTACAGTTGGAGCTCACCTCTGTTACATGTCAGTATATGTAAAAAAATTTATCCTATATTTACTCTTAAATAATTGTACGGTCAAAACATTAAATGAAAAATAAGTAAATAAATAAATATGATATTTGATCATGATTTCTTCATTCATAAAGTTTATGCCTATTAATAATAAACGTGTTTATTATCGCACTACGATTCCAGACAGGTCAGAAACCTGATCATGTTCAATTATTCACTCTCTATTAAATTGCCATTGTTACAATATTATAAATGTTTGAAATAAAGGTCTTATTTGAAATTCAGTATGTTTTAAGTATACAATAAAAACAGTCGTTGTTGAATTAATTATAAATATTTTCAGAAAATTGTACCTGATATTATTATCTAGTAGTTCCACGGATACAGTTGTATTCATTAATTTGAACATTAATTAATTTATCAATAGATGTATAAACAACCAAATATCAATATGTCCATCGAGAATTCAAATACAATTTGACATTAATTAACTGAGAGAACGTTAAAGTTTTATATGTACTACTTATCGACGACGTTGTGTGCAGTTCAGTTAATTGTTGGTGTCCAGGAAAAGAATTAATTGTTATGCGATAAAAGAGCTAATGAAAATTCCATGGGATTTATTTGATTTATTCTCTCAATAATGTTTCATTACCTGACTCGCTATTATCGTGCGCTTGTACTAAAGAAATGATTATTTTATTAATTTTGATTTTACATAACAAATTTGTGTGTCAATGTTTTTATATATAATAGTAGATACATTGAACTAATAAATAAAATGCTTTTTGCTCGTTTTTAATAATTTCTCGCATTGATAAATCCACGTGAAATTTGTTCTTTTTTCTATGGTTCGCATGATAATTCGGTATTGGATCATCTGAAAACAATTAATCAAATAGATTCTTAAAACGTAGTTTTGTAGTTATCGTACAAAATAGAATTATACTTATTTTTTAATATTTAACAATATTTTTAAATGATCGAAGTTAAAAAAGAGTGTTGATAAAATTTGTACGCATACCATGTTGTTTCTGTTTTCAGTTAAGAGTGTTTAAATATAGTACGGACAATGACAAAACTACATTTTAATAATCTTTTTTATTAATTGCTTATGGATAATGTAATTGTCGATCAAGTTATCGTGTCAATCATGAAAAAAAGAACGAATTTCGCGTGGCAGTATCAATATACAAAATGATTAAAAATAAACTAACAAATACAATCTATTTCTTCAACATGTCTACTGTTATGTACATACAAAACCATTGATATTTCACAATTATTAGTAAAAAAATCTTTCTTTTGCGATTGTATGTATATAATATCCTTTTAATTTAAACGATTTCAGCTCTCATGACTGTCTTCAACAAGCAAACTTATCGAAATGGTTATCGTTAATGTAAATTTTCGTATCGTTCAAACAGTGATTTGGGTATATTGTTAGCATCTTCACATCGTTGAAAGCAGCATTGAAAATGTTTCGAATTCTGCGATGGTCTGGCCTGGTCGTGCATCGATCGTTCGACCCTCAGGAACAATTGGCTGCGCTTCAATTATCCAAACCGAATTTTCGCCATCTGCGCGATCCGAAAGTGTTGGATTGTTACGGAAAATCCTATTGGCAACGGCGTGGTCGCCACAAAAGCATAAATAGGGTGGTGCGCGAGCGTGATCTGGAAATCATGGATTTGCCAGCGACCAGACTATAATTAGTTAATTGCACTCGGGACGATGCCTTTTTACTGAACGGAAATTTCAACGTTAATGTGGGTGTAATTAAGGACACGCGATACTTTGAATGCGTTCTTATGTTTTGTGTATTTAATGAATCAATCGTCGAACATTCTCGCGCTTCCGTTATTTTCAATTCTACATACATCTTACACAACGTGTATAATTAAAGCATTGTTTCTCAACCTTTTTGGTCTGCAAGCCCACTTTGTTAAATCCGATTCTTAAATCGTGCAATTTAATTTTTAAGAGCTTAAAATTGCATGATATTTCCCAAAATAATGTTGATCAAGTTTAAGTTAAGCGTTAGTGAAATATGATCAAAAAAATTTGAAAGGGACAAAAATAATACAATATTTATTACATATAATTTTAATTTAGCATACAAATAATAAGTTAAATAAAATTTAAAGTTTTAATCAAAATTTTGAGGTTGGTGATGTTTGCATAGTTTAATAATATTTGGTTCTATTTTAAAAGATATAATCTTAAGTTACCTTGTTCACAAATTTTTAGGCGACTCGTTTGCTTACAATTAGCCAGTATTAGGGAAACAGTATTGAAACCCCTTTCAACTAAATACAAAGTGGGAAACACCATAATTAAAATCCTAATTTTCATTTACAGCGACTAAAATGTGTTAGATAATATATTTATGAATCGCCCACACATAGTGACCACCTCTCCTCGAAAGCAAATACATAGTTAAATAATCGCTCAATTTAAGGTATTAATCGCACGCCAGAAGGCGATTTCGACCACGTTAAAAAACAATTACCTAAATTAATGTGTTTTAAATGATAATTGTCGTGTCAACTTTTACTTTATGTTCTAATAAGTAGAATAGTACTTTGTAAGTAAAAGGTTATACTTTGCTCATCACTTAAAGAAGAACGCTCCTTGTAATTATGACATATTGATAATATTTGAGTAATTTACTCTTTAATAAAAGCTATACTTTCTTTAATATGAAAAGTACAAATTCTTGCGTCTCTTATGCTAATTAATACACTTTTAAACATTAAATTATATCAATATTTTTACAGAAGCAGGTTTTTAGATCAAACATGGAAGATAAACTGAAGTATCACTTCTCTTTTCTCTTGTTTCAGGTGCCACTTTAGGTTTTCGCGATCTTGGTAAGTATCTCAATCGGATCTTCGTCCTCCTCTAGTAAGACAATAAATATCGGACTTGGGTCCCTCAAGCACCAAGGTATCAGGAGCATTAAGTTAAGGTCATTTTCATTTATTTTATTTGTGGAGTGTTGTTTTGATATTATCCTTTTCACGATAGTAATGGACTGTCAATATTCGATATCGCTGTGTTGCTAACCTTAACATCAAAAAAACTTACAGACTTCGCATACACGCAAGAGTTAGAAAGATTGAAAATCTAACTAACTAAACTAACTGATCGTGAACCGCCACCTGCTGTACCATACTTAATGATTTTCCGCGACAGGACATTCTTTTTCTCAGAAAACTCATTCATTGCTTCGCGACGAACTAAGACCCAATTGTAACGGAACATTTTTTTGTTACATTTTTTTGTTTTGTTGTTTGGCTCCTTGATGCTGTCCCTGCTAATCTAAATCTAATTTCACTTTACACTTTACACTTTTGCACTTCACACTTTTAAACTTTACACTTTACACTTTTGCACTTCACACTTTTGAACTTTACACTTTACACTTTCTATATCTAAAGATCTTATTACAAGTTCGCAGCCATTAGCTCTCGGTATTATTCGCGACGAAGGATTGTTCGTCACGAATAATAACGATTACCAGGTCTCACCACGTGGAGGTTGCTGCGACTGGAGACCCGGAGATAGAAGGAATCAAACTTCCTTCGATCTCCCTCTACATAGAGTATACATACGTAGATGCATACTCTACATAGAGTTGACGAGCTTAATACTAAGTACGAAACCGTGGAAATCAAAGAAAAGAAAGTCCCTTTGATTTCCAAAGTCCAAGTCTGACTCTGCCAAATAATTATTTCAACTAAACGGAAGCTAAATGGAAATCGCAACACGATGCGACCATGAAACTGGACTTACAGAGTCAGTCCCGTTTCCTCTGGTGGGTCTGATTCGAGAGAAAGACGATCAACGTCTCCGTCAGTACTCTACTCCCTGCATTCCTGCTGCCGAGGGCCCAGATCCGACCTTACAGTGTACAACGTAGGTAGCACCGCGTCGGGTTGCCCTGCCCTGGCGACACCAGCTATGTCTGACGGTCGTAGAGTCCGAAACGTAGTTCTTCTCTCTGCACAACGTCAGGAGTCCAGGACACGACTTGCATCCGTTTGACGGCTCTTTTGAGCTGCGCTGCGTCGGGAGCCTGGACTTCGCCTGACACGTATAGAGAGTAGAAGATTCCTCGGATGCGTCGATTGACTCTCTCTCAAATCAGACCCACTAGAGGACGGCAACCGAGCTCTGGCCAGTCACACAGTTGGTCACTACACTTATCACATAAAGCAATAGTGACCAAAGTGGAGCACGATGTTACGAGCCTAATATGGATTTACGAACAAACAAAACAAGTTGATTAATAATTATTTAGCAGAGGAGACACTCGTACACGCATGCCTTAAAACTAACCAAACCAAACTAAGATACTAACGGAAACTACAAATAGGAGGGACGCGAGACGCGGACGCGCGATCGCAAGATCCATATCGAACGAAGGATTAACGACGAATGAGCTCTCGCCCCTCGCATACCTGCTTGGGCGCGGTCGTGCGTCGTAGATTGTTTGTGCCTCTCAAAGTAGAGAGGGAGAAGGCCGAACAACAACCGCGTGACATGTCGATTCAAACGCTCGTTGGATCCATCCACAAAAGAATTTCCGAAACATTAATACCACAGCATAATAATATTTCCCAGCATTCTTTAAATAATAAGTATTGTTAATAATTAATTTAACTATTGTCGGAAATTAATATTTAATTGATGCAATCAGCAGATATTAAAATATTGACAAATTTCTTACGATTAATGTCTCGAATGAATATTTATTCCTAACCGTAATTGTTATTAATATTTAATTGAACACTGAATTATACTGTATGTATCATAAACGTTTAATTATTTCGGATTAAGTTTTAATGGTTCCAATCAATAGATATTAAAATATAAAAAAATATCTCACGTCAAGCTGTGTAACGGGACATATTTATTCTGTTACTACCCACCCATTTCATCGCCTCACATCATTTTTTACCATGTATTGTGACATGAATTTCGGCTGTTCGAAAATAAAAAGATTTTCAATCTTAAAAAGACAATTCTTTGCTACTTTTAGAAAGACGGCTATCGTTACTTTTGCCTAGAGCGTATCCAGCCAATTTTCTGTAACATTTCATTATTTACATGCCTGCTGTTGCAAATGAGAAATTGTATCTAACTAATGTCACAAGCTGATGTAAATCTTTCAGTACAAAACTTCGTTTGACTCTTGTTAGATGATTCTATGTATTTTAACCCTTCGCGGTTGTACTTAGTTTAGACATGAGTTTTTATTTGATGACTGAGAGTAGGCATATGACCACAAAAGATTACACTTGCAGTGGAGGTAGAATGTTCTCGTACACCGATCAATTTTCAAAAAACTTTTGTGTAAAATTGTAGTTCATTAACTTCTTTTTTTATGACCAATGATATTCTACATATTTTCGAAAATCTCTAGAATACATATAGTTCAAACAACAATTACTAGTTTACATAATTTATGAAATTAATAAGAAAATGCGAAAAATCGATAAAAACAATAAGTATTCGTACTGTTCTTACGACGAACCATTTACTGTAGAATTTGTAACACATCAGTTTATTGCTTCATACGATTTAGAAAACATCAAATCCAGTATAGAAGTCTTAAAAAATGCTCTAACAGAGGAATGGGCAAAGATCCTAACCCGAACAATATCAGCATTTAGTTAATTTAATACCTAAAAGAGTTGTATAAAATCAGAAGGAAATTCTACGAAGTATTAATTATTTATAAATTAATATAAATTTCGTTTTTTTTATAAAGTGTTTAAAATTTAACAATTGTACGAATACTTATTGCTTTTATATTTCTATCGATTTATTGTTTTTTCTTGTTCATTTCGTAAGTATGTAAATAACTAATTTTTTTGTACAAACAAAAGCATGTTTTGCTTGCTGATCTTGTTAATTTCGCAAATTATATAAACGAATAACTGTTGTTTGGACTATATCTATTCTAGAAATTTCCAAGAATATGTAGAATATTATTGATAATAAAAAATAAGTTAATAAATTACAATTTCACATAGTTTTTTGGAAATTTATTGGTGTACGAATACTTTCTACACCCACTGTATGTATCTTGGTTCTTACTGAAGACGAGTAACATACATATATAAAACAATATATACATATATATACACATATCGACACACATGTGTGGTCGTCAAAACATGTGTGGAGATAATTGCTGGCTTCAGCTACAAACATCTCGATCACATGGCAACAACTAACGCATTTCTGTTTCCTGTAGTTATTAATTAATAATCCCACATAGACTCTAACTATAGAAAATCCTAATCTCCTCAGTGTTGTCATTTAGCTCTCATAGCATTTTCACTCTATAATTATTCTCATAAACAAATCATCTTTACCCGAAAAAAAGTAACCATTGTACTCATGTTTCAATCTGCCCTCGGTGAATCAATAGTTCTGTCCTCGTATGCCTGGCCGCTTACTTAGAAGCGCTGGTTCCTCGATGCTTCCGATGCACGGGCTCGCATACCCCTTCTTTAAAAGCATCGAAATACTATCGCCATTCTCATAAAGGAACAAAAGGGAAGGTTATAGGGTACGGTAGTGTTATTGGATCGTGGCTCGACTTTTTTACGATCAGACTTTCTTTACGGATAAATTCCTCGGCTTAACATTCTTCACGTGCGTCGGCGCCGTCCTGGGGAGTTTGACTCTCGGTTGTTCACTTGCTCGGAAAGGGCCCAGCTATAAGTCACACACAACACAAGCACAAGCATGAACACGCATCCTCCCGCGCGCAACCGCTTGTGTTTGTGTGTGTGTGACGAACGTTACCTTCGTCGGTGTGGAGGATGTCGTCGTTGGAAGAAAGTTATTTGGCTCAGTTCGCAAACGTTGATAGAAGTTCCACAAGAATTCTTGGTTACCCGTGGAACAAGTACTTTGAGAACATACGAGGTGGACTTTACAATTTCACGACCAGTAGACGGTCGAGCACACTTCGAAAATTACACTGGTTCCCATTAGAGGATGTACGTGGTGTATAATTCTGACATACGACGCCATTGTGACTATTGAAGTTAGTAGCATCTTGTATTGGTCGTCCTAGAATCCGTTTACACGATAGCAACAACTTGGCCAACTCAGAGATTGCGTACGATCCAGTGTATTAACGCTCACTTTGCTGTAATAATACGCCCCAACTCGCACGAATACTCCGTAACACTCGCCAACCATCTCCGTGGAAGTCCAATTTGCGCGGGTCAACTCCGTCTTGTTTCTGACCGTACTAAGTCGCTTCAAGTTGTGTAGGTCAGTTACAACGAGAATAATCCAGCTACAAAGGCCCTCAACAGGTTTGGGAAGCAAGTCATCTCAAAATTTGTACGTCACTCAACATGGTTATGAATTTCAAATGGGTTACCTGAATAGCTTATTTATTTTTAAAGATAAAAAAAAATGTTTTAACCAGATGTTTCTTGATTCTTTGAACTGCATAATGTAGTGATATTCTTTTGGCCCTAAAAAAAACCATGAAGGATATTTCTAGATTAGTAACTTATTTTAATGGAAATACGTTTTCACTTAACGACCTATATGGAAGGAAAGTATTTCATTTCAGAAAAACGTTCTAAAATTATTATTTGCAGAAAATACGTTGCGAGACTCTGGATTTTGCTCTAACCGATATATGTACGTTTGTTAACACAATTAATGGATTTCAGTGAAATTTTATATTTAAATTTTCTGCATTCGTCTAAATGTGATTATGAGTAAAATTGGTTACCTCTTGTATTTTTTCCCGGTTTCCTCGTATATATACGTACAAATTTTTTAAAATTCTCTAAAGAATGATTAAATTCTACGAAAAAGATTGAACATAATTTTGTTTGTATCTTTTCTGAAAATAACAATGTTGAATGAAATCTCAAATAATGATCCTAGGTAACGCAGAGTACAAACAATATCTACTTTCTTTTTTTCTTTATTTATGGTCCCAATATACAATATATTGTTTCTACTAAAGCTGCGTCAACATCATCGCGATACAAATGGCGGAGAAATACTTCAAATTTAAATTACGTGTGTAAGTTTTACTTATCTGCACACCTAATAATACCACTCGAAGATTACTCCATTATATTAAGAAATGGAGGATACCATGGCTTAATAGTCGAGACCGAAGGAGGATTTGAATCAAATTAAGGAGGGTACTTTGGGTCTAATCCCTGGGTTAATTTAAAGTGGAAACGTGAGCCAACTAATCCTGATGGATAAATGCGGAAGTATTCGTTCGCTAACCCTCGAAACTCAATGCAATCGACGAACGATTAGAATCGTCCGGTAAATAAGGGCCATTAACGTGAATAGATCTCTGCAAAGACAATACAGTCCATCTAATAAGGCCGTGACCGCCATAACTTAAAAACGAAAACATTCGTACTTATAAACTGTACTTTATATATTTTTTTGTTTATTGCTAATCAATTATTAAGGGTAAAAAATAAATAATTTATTTTTTGCGGGAGGTAATTACAAACAACCTCGTGAGTAATACCTACAAAAAAAATCAGGAATGATGATCGGTTATTTAGATACCACACGTAAAAGTTTAAAAACTGTCGGATTCCTGGAACATGGTTAAATAATTTAATAGAAACAAAAATACCAGCTATGCATACGATAGGGAGGCAACTACGGTCAACAATTTTGTAATTGATATAATATTTTCCTTAAAAGTTCATTATTTCTTAAACGATATCCATTGTTTACATACCGGGTGATTCATGAGAAACAGAACACATAATTATCTCAGTTCGACTTAAAGATAGAAGAAAATGTTAGAGGAAAAAGTTGTACTGTTTAAGGGGGCAAATGTGAGGATATAAAAGAAATTTCCGAATTTTGTAATTTTCAAGGTTTTTTGAAGGTCATCAGTAATTTTTGGATTACATCCTATATTTTCAACATCATAAGATTGTAGCTGACGTCAAGACGAGTACAACGATTTGTTACACTATGACCTTCAAATGACCTTGACCTGAACCTTGAACCTCTTTTCCTTTGAATAACGCATCTTTAAACTGATGTCGATAAACTGATACATTCGGAATTCTTCAATGACAATAACCGACTCGGCAGTAAATACCTGCAGCTTATTGATAAACATGTGTATGTATGCTTAGAAATTACCTTCCATTAACAGTATACACGTGCTGAAATGGTTAAAGAAATTACATTTCGTTGATCAGACGGAAATTTCTCATTTCTCAATTCCAGGTCATTTGAAGGTTATAATGTAACACATCGTTGTACTCGTCTTGACGTCAGCTACAATCTTGTGATGTTGAAAATATGGGATGTAATCTAAAAATTACCGATAACCTTCAAGAAACCTTGAAAATTACAAAATTCGGAAATTTCTTTTATATCCTCACATTTGCCCCCTTAAACAGTACAACTTTTTCCTCTAACATTTTCTTCTATCTTTAAGTCGAACTGAGATAATTAGGTGTTCTGTTTCTCGTGAACCACCCGGTAAATAATTAAAAAGAAACAAAACTGGCAATATGCATATAAAAGGACATTTATTGTATGATATAAAAAATAGTTTAATAACATTAGGAATATGCAATATTATTTTCTTATTATACATATATATATATTTTTTTCTTTTTACTTATATATATAACTCCATTTCGTATTTTTTTAGAAAGGAGAAGGAGTTAAGGAGCCGCTATTTTCGTCTTTATTTTCGCACGCGTGCTTAAGTCATGTATACTGTTGACTCAAAAATGTAACCTCAATTAAGCAAAATAAGAACACGTTTTCAATGAATAAGGCGAACTTATTCGACTATGAATTCATAAGGACTTAAGACTTTCTTAAGAATCGATTGTGAATCTAGAATAGACAGCAATTGCTTTCAAAAGGAAATGCTTAAGTCGATGCTTAAGGCGTTACTTATTCGACGACTGTGAATCTGACGAACACCTTAAGCATATGCTTAAGGCCAGCTTAGAAAAAAAAAATATATATACATGTCGAATTGAGTAACCTCCTCCTTTTCGAAGTCGGTTAATAAGTTGCGACTGTGAATACCGCCCTAAGACACTTTTATATTAGTATGCCGTTCAATCGCTATGGTTGTTGATACTGTGGTGACATCTTCGAAACATAGTTTCTACTAGTTCACAGCGTATTCTTGGGATAACGATCTCTAAATCAGACGAGTGTGTCAAACTAGTTGTTGCATCTTGCTTACTTTATCTATAAACCTTCTGTTTCATATTGAAACGGAAAAAATTAAGTCCAATCGCAGTCTACATTTTTCTGTGCCCACGGCTTTCTTTTGTCTACGTGTTTTTGGGATAACGAGCGCCAGATTGTTATAAATTTCGGCTGGAATCCTTAAATAAAATTTTTGTATTTCCACCACCCTCTTTACGGGGGTGATTTAACCCTTTTTCATCAACCCTCGCCAATGCAACTCCGCGCACGCCCAGAGGACACTTCAAAACTACACCTGACGAAGTTTCACGAAAATCGGTTGAAAACTTTCATATTCTCGACCGTTTTAAAAACTTGTCCCCTTAATTCAGTCTACAACTGTATATTAGAACCATCGCCTCCTAACAACAGATAATTAGATAATCGCCCATTTTAACACGTTAATTGCCAGATTAATATTCTTGAAAATGTCTAAATGTATGTATGTGCGTTTAAATTTTGTTTACAGACTACTGGAAACTACATAATCAAACATTTATTGTGGTATTTATTTTTATATTGATATCGAAATTCCAAAATTTCATTATAATTTATTTTCTTTGACATTTTACTTTTGGAATCAAGTTTTTGAGTTCTTCAGTAAAAAGCAATGTTACCTATATATGGGTGACGTGTTAAGGCGTCAGTCGCTCAGGTTAAATAACAATGTGTTAGACTGTATGTATTTTTCCATGAATTGTAACTATATATTACTTCATTCATAATTCGTTTGCATCTTGAGATAATGCGATCTTCGCGTTAGGAGTACTTCAAAGAATTTTATCGAGAGTAAGTGAAAACCAAGCAGCCAAGCAAGTCTGGGGTTATTTCTCTCGTGGTTCCTTAATTTCTTCCCTTCGCGCGTCTCCCTTCTCGGCTGGCTACCCCCTAGGCAACAGTTCATCGCGCGTTCTCGTTACAACATTCCAGTCTGGCGCTTTTGCTTCTTTTGCCCCCTCGATATCAAAAGCTTTCTGCCATTCTATCATGACAAAATTCGCGGAGTCATCATCGCGTGCATAATTCGGATGGTAGACAGAGTACAATGACGCCGACACACAATCGTAAGATGTTTCATTGATGTACTGCAGTGTTTCTCAATTGTCACCTTCATGGATATTCATACTAAATACGAAACTATGTCAGCAAATTTTGAAAGGACTGTACTTAAGTAAAAAATTTATAAATTAACTGTAACTTGGTAAACTTCCTTTAACAAGAATAAAATATTACTGAAATTATTTTTCGTATTTCACGACATATCATGTAATTTTCTTCCGAGAGCTGATGTAGTTACTTTAACGACAAAAAAGTTTTAAGCGATTTTTATCCAACTTTTATATATTTAAATAATTATGTCGTTATCGTAAATTTCACGGTTAAAGTGACAAACGCTTTCAACTTTCAATATCTTGAGTTGAGCAGTATTCAATTTAGAGTCTTACAAATGGCACCCATTCTTCGGCGCCTTAAGTGAATTGTATTTACTTTTAACAATGATACCAAAATTAAATAAATTATGAATGCACCATTTCTTTGTTACAACTCATGTGAAGGCAAAGTAAAGTAGTGTACATAATGGACTTTACCTGCGTTAAACAGCGAAATATCCCTCACAATTGTGCAGAAGTTAAATAAACGGAACACGAGTATTCATTCATAAGGTGAAACTTGATTACCTTTACGGTCGCGTGATTTTCTTTGTCTCCATTAAGAGCTTTATTCAATTGGAGCGTTTATTTGTTTCGAAAATGCGCAACAATGCGTAGTAGTTCAACCATTTTTTCCCTCGGTGAATATCAATACCAAGAACTATACAATAGGTATTGCATATATATCACACCATTAACGCGAATAAAAGTTAGCGACCGATAATAATTTCTAAAGGTAAAAACGTTTTGTCTCCGTTCAGCGGGTCTCGCTTTTCAAGCCCATTAAGAGCCCCTGAACGAGAAGCGGCAAAGGTAAAATGCTCTTTCGCCGTCGCAATATTATGTGTTGATATTTCTAGGTGGCATCGTTGAACCATTCTATGAAAGCCTGTTAAGTAATACTATCAGAGTAACGAGCTTTCCTCGGAAAATTCAATCACAAGAAACCTGAAAAATGTCAATCGATCGGCTCAAGCCGATAGCTTGTCGACAAAGTCGTCTCTCTATAACGAAGACTGTCATAAAATTGTAATGGTTAATAAGTGTTGTATTTTGCGAAGTTATATGTACTTCAGAAGAAAGGCAAAGGCTGTCATTGAAATTCCATTGAAAATGAATCGCTGTAAATTGGTGGTTTTAATTTCGTTAAAAGAAAAAGTGTTTCAAAACTGCTTTGCGAGACACGTTTTGAGGTCAACTTTAACTTTATTATACGTTATAAATTTTGGGGTCGTTACACCTGTACGATACATGGTGTATCGTGAAATACGAAAAATAATTCCAGTAATATTTTATTCTTGTTAAGGAAGTCTACCAAGTTAGAGTTTATTTATAAATTTGATACTTCAATAATGATAATGATAGGAAATATCATATTGCATTTCAAATATTATAGGAGATTCGTAAAATTAAGAATATAAGGGCAGATTTAGTGTTATTAAGTCTGATTGACTGGTAAATATTTTTCACAAAATATTTCTTCTTTTTGTAAAATGGAAAGCGTCAGGTTTTCTGTATATTATCTATGGTTAAATAAGTACAACAATTAGCATTAAAAGCAACTATTTGACTTTATTAAACAGTAAGTATTTCGATACTTATTTCGGATCATTTTCTTTAGCAATTTGTGTATTTATAACAAGCCTACAGAATTTTTAAACAATCAGACTGTAATCTCATATTATTAAGACAAACATTATTAAGACACAGTTTACATACCACGTAATGTGTATATTGTAGTAATCATTTAAAAAATTCAAAACTCATTCTTTTATTTTATATCTGCATGGCGATAATTGTCGTTATATATGCACACTTTAAAATAATGATATTGAGACTAATACCATTTCCGTTTAAATTATTTAATTTAATTAATGATTGATAAATCCTTGTTGACAATGATCCAAGGTGAGGATCAAAACGTTTAATAAAGTTACTTCAAGTTTTTAAAATAACGATAAAATTTCAGATTAACGTTAAAAAATATTTAGGTTAATTAATGGTTCATTAATTCATATTGACATGAGTTCAAAGCAAGGATCGAAACGTTCAATAAAGTCACACAATTGCAGAAATGCTAATTGTTCCACGCATTTGATTTCCAACAAAACGAGGAAACTTCGCCACTACATTAAGCTTGCGGTGTCGACGATACATCACGGAGAAGATTGCACGGTATAATTGAATAACGCAGGTCTTGATGCGGAGCACCGTTATAACAATTGGCCACCGGAAGTTGAGTGGCGTCTAAATTCGAGCCGAAGACAAATTTCCTCGGGGACCAGTCGCCGAATCAACTTTTTAAACTCTCTGCTGGGAGGTTCGTTAGCGATAACTCGAGCACGTCTGTACGCCGCAGGCGCGAAAACTTTTGAAAGGGTGGCGAGCATTCGAAAATTACAGGCGACACGACCCTTTAGGGCGTATTCACAACTTTTTCTCCGTTGTAATTCAGAACGAGGCGCCTGACTTTAGCGAATGCACTCGTTTATGTTGAGAAACTCCTAAATTGATGCTTAACGTTTCGCTGCCTGTTCTTCGTTGTTGCGATATTGTACTTCAAAACGTGTTTTCTTTTCCTTCGACCAGCTAGCGTCGACGATACAAACATATTCCTGTGGTAACTTTTCTGCTTTGGATTGTGAAATTCATGCTTTTTGTAAAGAAATTAATCCGTGGAAAACTCGTTCGACTTATCGGACGAACTATCCCGTGGAAGTACGCAATTACAATTTCAAATTCATTATCGTTATCGGACACTGTCCGGTGATACAAACAGATAATCCGACTGGCCAAGACGATTCGAATGGAGTATCTCCCTAATCTGTCGATGCTGATTGTATGCTTTGAATCTGCTAATCAGAGGGGCATATGTACTCCGTACCTTGTCATTAATCAGTCAGTTAATTGGGATCATTCCATCGTTAGGCCTTGTTAGTATTCGCTTTCGATTTGATAGACCGAATACATTGCGGTGTAGATATGAACGGCAGTACTCTGATGGTTTGATGTTAGATTCGAGGGAATCCATTTGTTCGATTTAGGCGTTTAATAATACTTGGAGAATCGTGTTTTCAGTGAATTCTTATATAATTCATTCTTATAGAATGAAGTAATGTATCTGGATCAGTAAGGATATTAAAACTTAAAGTTTTCTTGTGAAAGCTCAGTTAAAGTTCTTTAAATAAAATGCTTCAGCCAAAGTACTTGAGTTAAAATGGTTCATCCAAAATGCTTCATGGCAATAGCATCAATAGCATCAGATGCTACTGTAACAGAAAAGGTTTCAAATAAAATAAGTCAATCAAATACTTCGTGCAATATGTTTCAGCAAAATTGCTTCAATAAAATTCTTCCATCAAGTATGCAATAAGATATTCCAGACTATACTTGACAATAATTAATTTGATACCTGTTACAATTTGACTATCGAAAATATTTGTAAAGGTATTGGTAATAAAAATATCTGAATATCTCTAGATGAGCTTATTAATTAATTTGCTTTCAGTTTATAAATCAATCTTAACCCATAAAAGACACAATTTTACATTCGATAATTTAGAAGCAACTATTGTAACATATTGTAATTTAAATTAAGACAAATAAATTTTGTTGCATATATTTGGCATTCATATTGCATATATTTTTCATACATCTTACATATTTTAATATATTATACCTATCTATTACTCATAGCTGTATTACCTAATTCCATTAGAATAATTTGTAAGCTAATAATTAGGCATATATTACCTCCTTGATTAGCTTCACGGTGTTTGATCTGTTTATTTAATCAGCGTCGTTCTCGCTGAGGGGAATATCAATTTTGTCATCGTCTCGTCGCCGTAATCGTTGCCTGGGTCTTTAGATCCGTCGTGAATCTTGAATTTAACGGGGTGATGCATATTGTTTTATCGCGCAGGCATCTCAGCAAGATATACAAGGCGAAGGCGGTAAAACTGCGGCTGGGGCACGGTGCCAGGGACCGTTCTTTCGCATCGATAAATCTGACCGAGCGCACCGGCGTTTTAAACGCGATGTAAACCACCTGTAAAGTGCTCGCCTCTGAGCGGCCAACTTAACTCGACGCCCGTGCGTCGACCAGAACGACTGTGTTACACTTTTCGGCAAATGGGACTCGTTTCACCGCTGCGTTGGGTTTTTTTGTTGCTGTTTTACTGCCCAATATTACGTCAACATTCGCGGTTTACCTTTGCGAGTACAGCGTTGAGATCTTTTACCGTTGTAATTATGTACGCGACTCGAAGTTGAATATCGTGTTAGGTGATTCTAAGCCAATGTTCCGTGAAACTGACACGTTTCATTATCCAGTGATCTCCTGAATTTCTAGTTAACGTCAATTTTAGCTGTACCACTATAATTCCTCAACATAAACGATTGACGCTTTTTCCTTTAAATGGAGTCACGAGATAAGGATCTTTTAATAAGCTGTGCAATTGAATGTTGTGGCAGATTTCACTATTTACCAACGTGTTGAACTTTCATTTCTTATATTTGAATATTTTTACGTTAATTATTCAAGATAAAATGCTAACTTTTCTTCCAAAGAGCCTTCAAAGATAAGATAACAATACTTTGTATAAATTATAATTTTCGCTTACTCTATTTACTTAACACAAGGACTTTTTCTCTAAATTAAACCATGAGCCCCAAAAAAGAATCTTCTACTAAAATGTATAATTAAATACTGTGTTAAATCAATTATCCTGAACCATAATTCCGTCACACTACTTCTACTATTCATAGTCTGCCAAGACGAATATTTCTGGCAGAATTCTTCCTCAAAGCTCACACATCAAAAAGGTGAGAATCTTTGGAACGCATAAAACTCGTTCTTATACCTCCTTTGTGGTTATGAAAAACTTATCTAGCCTAATGAAATATTGTAACAACAGTGTCAATTCATACTCGCAGCTTAACGTGAAAACAGCTGCAACTTGGAGCGTTTCAGAGATGCGCGAATAGACGGAATTTAAAATATTTCAACAAGCTGCTGGAGTACATGGAACCAAGAATGTCCTCAAAGTTACAGCTACTATAGCAGTTTACTGAAATTTTCCAACTCCCATCTTTTCCATGACCCTACTATATATCTTATATTCTAAAGGAAGAATTACCAAACGACATCTGAAAGTTTAATATCTTTTTCTTGCCTCATAATTTAGGATTTCATCGGATCGGATAAAGGAAACGAAGTGAAGAGAGAAAGAACGGGAGTTCATATAATATGTATATCATATGCATGTGTTAGATGTAAAATTTAATTATGTACCTGTTCATTCGATCATTTACGATTCTAGTTCAAATATAAATATTTACCCACCATTTTATTACGTTAAAGTACCAACTTTCGTAGTGGACGCTTTGTTCCTATAACTACATGTAGATGTGCTCTTTTGAAATATGTGGCTGAGGGAAGATTGAAAGTTGCGCGGTTTTTACTGTATAAACAAGCAGTAATTTTTCTTGGATAAGCATAAAATTAATTTCTATACTTAATGTATTAGTAAAATATTCAATGCCTAAAATTAAAATAAGTTTTAATTAATTTTTACCATCTAGTGAAACAATAATGGAATTATCTATTTATTTTTCTGCCTTCCATTGTTCATCTCTTATTATTCATTTTCTTTAGAAACGAATGGTAAGCTTAATTTAGATAAGCACAGAATTAATATCTACGCTTTTAAGCTCATATACTATATAATTTTGTCAACATATTATACAGTTTGTTAGTATACGTAATCGATTATATTAAAAAAAATCCGCTAATTAATGGATCAAAACATTGTGAAATTAAATGTGTATTTTGCACCTACTTTCAACAAGTTTAATTAAAGCACACGTTTCGTTGCGAGAATCTCGTAAATTTCCCTATTTATCTCAGTTAGTACTAGTTCACGAAACATTTATCTACGTATGTACGCCCTGCACGTGTTTCTCGTGTAAACATAAATGCATAAAATTCACGGATATGTTATCTTCGTTGTAACCAAATACGAACATTGTTCTACGCGGTAAGAAAACTGACCAGTCTTATCGAGTTACTGCAGCAGACGGAAGATCTAATTTTTCTTGTCCTCCCCATGGAAAATAAAGCGATTCGAGTCGTTCTTGGGCTGCTTTGCTGTTTCCGCGTCCGTACAATTCAAATCGCATGGATCTCAAGAAGGTCGCAAACCACGATGTCAAGCTTTATGCCGGTCGTTTTACGAATCGTTTCCTGGGTATTCGAAAAGCCGCGCAGCCTTCTCTTCTGTAGAATCCCACTGGATGACGGCACGAGGGGGTATATAAGAGGGATAATATCGTGTCTAGTGGGATTTGTCAGAGGTAAACAGAGTTCAGGGCCGCTGCAGGCAAATGTATCACCGTGGAATATCTCACGCCCACGGTCGACAACTGTGTACCATTTCTTTGGATTCTACGATACCGTTTTTATATGTTGCCTATTATGACGAAAATGAATAGGCGGCGAACGTAAACTATTACTAGCGAATGTACACTTTCACTGAAGCACTTTTTGTTCACGTTTGCTAACAAAAGAGTACTTCTACTGGGCATCATTAGCGAATGTATATACTCCACTAGGAATATTAGAGAAAATTAAACAAATTCAAATCTTGGTTCATTTATGGGTTAACGATAATAATAAAAAATTTGAATATTTATGGTCATCTTTGGGTATAAAGAAAATCGTGAAATCTACAATGATACGATTAAATGAAATGAAAATGTTGTCATAGACAAAATTCAAGATTGAACTTAATATATTCATTTTTTTTTTTTTGTTAAGGTACATTTAAAAATGGTCAAGATAAAGCAAATATCCTAAAACCTTTTTTTTTGTTGTACATGATAACTCGTAACATGATAACTTGTTCATCACAAATTTGTGTACTATTGGGATAGAAAATCCCAAAATGAAATGAAAAAGTATGAGAACTGTTAAACTGTAGAATTTATGATCTCTCTCCCAGGAGAAAGGACGTGTTGATAAATGACCCAACCATTGATAATGATAGTAATTATTTTATCACTAACAACGACAAGCCTACGTACCAACCGGTTTCTTCTTCCGGGAGAGAGGACATATATTATTTTTATAGTTTTATTTCACCATAATTTAGTCGTGTAGATTTCTTATTTTGTATACCTCCGTATCTATTCCATTCGTTCATGTAATTGAATTTTTATGTTTTTGAGCAAGTGTTTGTTACGCAGTAATCATACAAAAACAAACATACACAAACAAAATGATGGTGAGGTGAAATGTAAAACCATATAATAACATTTTTTGAAAGAAGTTTTGTTAAATAAAGAATTATAAATAAAATAATTGAATAATAACGCGAAACAAGTAAGGATGTATCAGTCTCGTCC
The DNA here is from genome assembly GCF_026283585.1 of Hylaeus volcanicus. NCBI lineage: Eukaryota > Metazoa > Arthropoda > Insecta > Hymenoptera > Colletidae > Hylaeus > Hylaeus volcanicus. The sequence goes on from NC_071976.1 coordinate 17,582,750, forward strand.
TGGCTTTTCTTGTGATAGGACGTTGTTTGGATTCCGCGTGCCGTCTGCGTGTTCGCGAACTATTGACTGTTTCGTTTTGTGTTCGTGTTTGTGAGTGGTGTGTTGGTGAAAAGCAGAGCAACAGTAGTGACAACACTACTGTCACACCAGGTTCTGGCACGTGTATACGTACAATACCATGCCATAACCTGAATACCAATCCAAAGACGCAAGTCTCATATATGAAAATAGTCAACGAGAAAATGAAATTAACCATAGCAATAACATAACAGAAAAAAAAACATCATATGCAAATATTACAAAATACGAGTAGACGAGATCAAGCTATCATTATACAATCAATCGATGGCGTCACCATCAGAGAATATGACCGAGCTATTGGAAACATTACAGGAGCTAAAGCTATAAAAAAAAAGAAATACATATCGAATTGCGTAACCTCCTCCTTACGAAGTCGGTTAAACATACATCTCTAGAATTTCTAATGGGAGAATTTGTATCTATTTAGATAGCAAAGAAACGGTTATAAAACAAACGTCGAACCACAAATCTGTTATAATAATAATAATAATAATAATAATAAATGACCAGAACGCTGAAATCCGACCTATGGTATGTTCTAACAATAGAACACATAATATTTACCTGTAAAAATACGGAACCACTTCGCAAACAACACAAACTACCCACTAGTTTAAAGGAACCATGGAGTACAGAAAGAAACTTATACTAAATAATCCAGCTACTTAAAGATGCATATATCTGGTCCAATATTTAACAATAAGAATAACCACATAAAAGAAATTCGCTAATAACCAATGGCTGATGCGACGTTAAATATGTAAGGAAAAAAAAAGTAAGGATGTCACTCTATACATGTATTAGTATTGATATAGCATGTCAAACGTGCAATATTATTAATCTTCGTTTGGCAACTGATGAACTAAAAAAGGATGAAAATAAAAATAACCAATATTATACTCATGTTGTCACTTTTCAAAAGGAAAAATAATAACAATTCCAAGGAAATAGTGTGCATTTACCGTTCGTTTCACCTCTTCAGTGATTATGCACCGTTCTTTTCACCCCTCGGCAAATCACATACACTCTTTTACGGATGTTAAAACCCTTTGGGCCCCGAAGTCGATGACTACATCGCTTTAAAGAGGTTTTCGAGAAATTATCTCTCGGGGTCACAGAGTTACGACTGTTTCTGACGCAACTAGAAGCGAATACGATTCGAAACGTCATTTTCGCAGTGACATGAAGGGTGGGTGGTGGGATAGGAACACACGGACCATTTAATTAAAATCATCCCGTCGACTCCCGAGAGAAATCTTGTTTGTGGAAAGGGCTGCGTTTCACGGGAATATTAATTGCAGCTACGTCGAGGATGCGTTTGTCCCTGCGCCCCGAGTTCGGATTATATTCGTGTCCAAAGGAGTTCCCTTTCCATGGTGTTGAAGTTCGCAAAGTCGGTGCAGTCCGATATCGTGTCAAGGATAACGTAATACCTCGCGGAAATACGCGTTTCGCCTAGCTAAAGCAGCTCATACGGCTTTTTAATCTCAGGATACGCGGCCTTTGATGCGTGTTTCCCGAGTATACGGCCTCGAGTAAGAGCTCTCCGTAATATGGATCACGGTGTCTTGAAACGAAGGCTCACGGTATACGAGGCTTTGGGATTCGTGAGGGGATTTCGTTGAGCACGCAACGACGTCGATAAGGATTCGATGAGATCGAATTACTTATTTAATGGGTTCGATACTGGAAACGAATCTTGTACAGAGCATTAATTTCTTGAACTGGAATAGGATTGGAGCACGCAGATTATCGATGGATTGATATAAATGATAAAAATTATGGTCGAAGATAGACATATCTCTTCAATTAACTCATTCATCCTCTAGCTATTTCACGTTTTACGTAGACGAACTTCGGTTCCAACCCCAATCAGTTAAGTTTCTACGAGCAGAATATATTTCGAACTGCGCAGGCATATCAGAGACGAACATTGGCACAATATGAAATAAGTACGTTCTTTTGTACAAAGAATAAGAGTATTTATTAAAATTATAATTTATTAGCTGCGCCCCGCGATTTCAACCGCGTGGAATCAAAGTGCAATAATTACTGTCGCGTTTATGTAAGTATGCAGTTAGGTACTTCGTAACAGATGAACGCACTTAACTGGAGGTAATGTAGAGATAGATTTTTAAACGTAAATGTTAACGGTGAAGTTGGTCATGTGATAAATGATCTATAATTCATTTCTCTGAATTATTTTCATTTTTCATTATATACTTAACTATGCGACCAAATAACATGCTATAAAGCGCAAATTTTATCTTCATGAAAGTCCCAAATGATAAAATTATTCTTTTTTATCAAGATTAATATATTATACCTAACAAGCACCCTTAAAAGGCTGAACTGAGGTTTAACCGCTACCTCCTTTTCGCACCTGTCATAAGTCATTATACTTGTTTTGGTGTGCTGAATACGAATGATTGTCGTTTTTGGCGGAAATTACAAATTTTCAAGATAATGATTGACTGATGCCAATCCACGGCACTCATACTTTTCGAAAAACTGGTGCAAACATCGTAAAGCTGGGGCAGCTAGGATTCTTAAAACATACAAACATCCTCTTGCTCTCGAAGAAGTTTTGAAACTGATTTATGAAAGTTTGACAAGAACGGTGTTACTCGAAAGATGTTTAGGTAGGCATACACAAAACAACAACGAAAGTTTTAACAAACGGGTTTGAAAAAAAATAGTTTAAATTGCATGGAAAATAGCAGCCTACATTTTCAACGAAGGATTTGGACCAGTGCTGAAAGTAATGGATGTCATGGGCATCAAACTCAGCCCGACCGCTGCGGTGAGTTACGTTTGCCTGTATTTGTTGAGTATAAACAATGATTAAAACAAATAAAAAAAATTGTTAATGTCTTTGATAGTTAAAAAAAATCACCTACCAAGTTTCATATCAATATGTACCAATAAACTCTTAAAAAACTGTACAGAAACAGCCTTTTTTTAGCATCTAAACCAGAATGATCCCTTAAATACGAGACAATAAAATCTTGATTAGAGTATCAAGCTCTGGAACAGTAACATGAAAGTTCAGATCTGGAACTGCTACTATTCGTAAGCATTTCCAACACAGTATAGTGAAAATCATGTGTTTTCCAAGTCTGTAAATGTTCCTTTTGGACACCCACTGTATTGTTATGAAGATGAAAACGATTCTCGAGTATGTACACCGAATGCTATGTTATGATTTCCTAGAAGCGATAACGTGCTGATTACATCAACTCTTGAAAACCCTTCGAAGTTGACCTTGGTATCCACAAGAGGGCGGAACAGAGAAATAGTCGTATTCGGGCCAAATAGATTTGGCGCGCCGCTACGTTGCCCACCTCTCTCTCCCTGTCGTAAATTTCGCCCGATAATCCAGAAACTTTTCGAGCGAATAGGCAAGGATACTCATTGCGAATCCCGAGCTCGTCTGAGCAAGTCGAAAACGTGGGTCGCGAACAGTACAAGCACGAGATGCGTCTAGGTCGAGGAGATATCGTTAAATCGACTTTCCATGTGTTAACGAACAGGGTGTCTCGTAGCATGAAACAGGTTCTGGCGCAGGATCTTCAAGAAAATATACTTTGGGATTTCGAATAGCTGTCTTCTGTAATGAAGCCTTTTGAATTTGTTCTGAAAATGACAGAGAAGATAATGTTTCGACTAAATCAAATATAAGTAGATACAGATAATAGTAATTAGAATAAATTCGTAGTAGATTAACCTATTTGACCCGGACTGGTCCATTTATGATCATTGCCATAAAAAAACAAGGCATCATAGTTAAAATAGAAATGGAGTATGCTATTATAGATTATTATCACAATTTCTAACAATTCTAACGAAAAAAGTGGATACAAAAATATATACGGGGTCTACCAAAAATGTTTCGACACCACTTCTTGGGTATTTCGGGTAGCGCAATAAAAAAATGTTTTTAACAAAAATTGATCAGTATTTAGTGAACTACATGTTCGTATATTAGTAAATCTAAAAAATGCATTTTACATAACAAAAGGAAAGGTCACCTTAATATTTTTAAATGACACCATATGTTTTGGGCATCATAGGCTCGTTGCTGACGTCGAGATGAATTCAACAGTGTATTACACTATGACCCTGAAATGTCCTCAAACTCGAAAGTTTTGTTCAAACTTAATTTTAATAAAAAAATATTTCTTACGAAGTAAACATATGTAGTTAGATGTTCGAATTTATATTGGAATTGGGATTTAGAAAAAAGTGGTGTATCTAATCATTGACTACAATTTTTTCAAATTTTAATGGAGCGTTGAATTGTTATCTTTATTACCATTTGATTTTGTAATCAATTACTTACCCATTACCTATTATTTATGTAAACCGTATCGAAACGATCATCCATTACCCATTTTTCTTATACTGGACTATTTTTCTAAGAATACATTACTTAAGCATTGCATTATTTACAACTCTGCTTCTGCAATGCAACATAATGCATGATGAAACAAAGATCAATCCCAAGTGAAGGGGAAAGCGGTACTCCACGAGTAGATAAGTAGAATACGAACAGCGTCGAATAATAGCTCTCTCGGGAGGTGAGCCGTTTGTTCCGCTCAAAAACTCATTAACAGAAGATTACTGGAAGTTAATTTTTCCGCGAGATTAAAACAGTTAACGGCAACGGAGTATACGTTCGCTTGGAAAATAGACGCGAACCGGGCCATTAAAGTAGGATTACGAAGAACCCGGTTTCCTCTGTACGAAATAGCACGAACTCACGTATCTCCCCTTTCGTTCTGGAGATCCAAGAAACGCGAGTCGAACGTTACCCTCCCCCATTCCTGAAGAAGGAGCTCGCGGTGTACCGTTATCCCCGAAAAGTATATATCGGACCATTTTCCGTTGCCTGCCTCTCGCAGAATACATCCGTTAAGACTGGGCCGCCTTTTCCGCTTCGTGCATTCACCGCGAGTTGCTCTATACACACTTTCGTTCCTCAGACGGTCCATCCGTCTTTCGCTTAGAGACCTACAGACATTCTCGCTTGCTTCGTCTACCCCATGCTCTTCCCTATTCGTTTATCCTCGAATCCGCTAACAGCGCTAGCAACTCGAATTTCTACCGCTTATCCCCGATTAATGCGTTCTTGAGGACACTCGAACATCAGCCAGTCGGCGAAATTATTTTCGAGGATAAGGACATCTACGTCTTGGCATCTCTGCCTAATTGATCTTGAGCACTTTGCAGAGAATAGACAGTGTTTTAGAGTTTCATAATTCGGATCTATTTATTGTTTTCTACTCTTTTTCACAATACTCTTTTTCAAATTTTCACTAAACTCCGGGTTCCATGCTTCTACCTTCTTTTTTTAATTTTGTTGCTTTTTTTGAAGTCTGTGATGTCCTATTTTCCTATAATTTCAAATGTACTACTAGATTGTTTATTTGTCAGCATTTTGTTTAAATGTTTTCTTCTGTAATATTTATCTAGCTTAATCTACTTCCTCATGTTACTTTGGTCGGCTTATTTCTAGCTTTCTTTGATTTTCTAATAATTTAATGGATTGAGTTTAACCCTTCACACTTGATTGTCTCTTCTGAGGGGACATCGTATGTCCAAGTGAACTTTATTAGTGATTACACAGGATTAACTTAGAGGAGCATAAAATTTGTAAAAGTGTATGATTCCTTGAAGATTTCTATTCAAATATTACGAAAAATCAAATAAAAATATGGTATATGTATTAAGATATATATAACAAATATGAGCTTGCGTTATATGGAAAAAGAATGCGTGAATACTCTACGCCTTAAAAAAGCGACGAAAAGCATTTGTATAAGAAAGTAAGTTGTGGGAACATATTTTGTATGACATGGTGCAATTTGTGAAGATAAACAAGGAAGTCTAAGATTACAACTTAAAAGATAGAAACTATCAATGTATATCTCTAACTCTTTCACACATTAGAATAGTATACCATTTTGATTTTTGATACAAATATGTTTCTCAATGTCGAAAGATGCATATAAACTCGAGTATCATTACAGTAAATTACGTGCATTATAAGTTACATTATGTAAAACAACATGGTTCCTGTTTGTATACAGATATGTACATCGACAATCTGTAAGTTATTATTCATTTCGCTCTCTATATGCATCAAACGCATGTGCCCATGAAACGTAAAATAATAATAATAAAAATATGTAGTGTCAATTTTGGATGTAGCATTTTTACAACCATTTGAATTTATTTTTATTCGTAGCTGAGAAGTGCAAATTTCTTGTAAATCTGAGGTTCGCGCTTCCACTTTAGAAAAGACTGTCTTATTAGACACAGAATACAATTGAAATCTTTTTATTCAACGTCCCACCTATGTCTATGTCTTCATATACCTCTTAACATCCTCAATTTCCCTCATCTTCCCCCTCTTGAATTATAACACTCCTCCTTTAAGATCCACGCTTCCACTTAAAGAAAGACCCCCTTGGAATTAGAATTTAAACCTCTCTACTTTACTTTCCATCAGTCTCTAAATCTTCTTATTTCTCTCCATTAATTTGCTATGGAAGGTGCATCCGTTCGAGAGCAGGCATTGTGGTACGTTTGGCCCCTTCCAAAATGATGTCGTACCGTCGAAACACGCTCGATTAACGCGACGGCGCGAAACGATCGTTCGACTTTCACGTTCGCCGCGAAATTGCGTGGATATCCATCTGGTTGCGCAACATTTCGTTAAACGCGTTACGCGGCGTTCCGTTTCGATCGGATCTAAGCGGACGCGTTGCGAAATTCTTACACGTTCCGGATTATACGCGCGCGGTCGCGGAGGAATTGGATCAGATTAGGAAAACCGTGGCCGAGGCCAGGAAGTTCGCGAATTCGGCGACCACTGGGAGGCACCGTGACGCGGAACTTTGCTAATCAACACCGTGCCGTTAATTACTGTTACGAGTACTGGACGAACACATTACGCTAGCTCGTTGGCGAAATCCCGTCCGTGGGATATTTCTCGTTGTTGTGTATATGTCGAATTTGCAATGGGGTTTGTTGCTTATTATTAACTTCGATAATATTTGTCAAGCCATGGGGAAATTCTGTCAAATTATTGTTATTAATTAGAAATTCCGTTGATGGTTTTTCTCAAATAAAAGGTTTATATGTAAAAGGTTTCTCACAGGAACTTTAAGATTTTATTTTTTAATGACAAAAATACGGTTATTATCGTACTAGTTGTGGACACTTAGGAGGGTATCCTGAATTAGGAGGTCTAAAAAAAGTGGTTTTTCGTGAATTTTTTTGGAATGGAAAAAATAATTAATTCTATCGAACTTTTTATCCTATTTTCATACATATTTGAGTAGTCTGTACAAATTTTTTCAACAAGAAATATTCAAATTGAGTCGACTGTGACGCACATTTGTAGGGCACTTCAGAATTAAAACCTCCTATCGGCGGGAAAGATCCAGGTTGTAATTTTGGTTTGACACAAAAAAACCAAAAGAAATTTTCATACATTTTTCTTCTATGTGAACTAAGAAAAACCCGCAAAAATGGTGAAATGTGAAATTACTGCAAGTTTGAAAAAAAGAACGAGTTCTTTGGGTGAAAAAAATCACTTTAACTTGTTAAAACAGTTGTTTAAAATTTTTTTTGTATGAATCTTCTTAGTTCACATAAAAGATAAATGTATGAAAATGAAAATTTCTTTTGGTTTTTTGTGTCAAACCAAAATTACGACCTCCATCTTTACCGCCGATAGGAGGTTTTAATTGTGGGGTGGTCTACAAATGTGTGTCGCAGTCGACTCAATTTGAAAATTTCTTGTTGAAAAAATTTGTACAGACTACGCAATTATGTATGAAAATTGGATAAAAAGTTCAATAGAAATAATTAATTTTTTTCCATCCTAAAAAAATTCACGAAAAACCGCTTTTTTTAGACCTCCTAATTCAGAATACCTCCTTAAACGATATCACCTTGTGTAAAATTTGGTATAAGAATGCGTGAAGAATACAGATATATTCCATACCATTCGTATTTTCTTAAAAATTAAAGTCCTTAAGTTCATTTTGGGAAAGTCTTTTTGAAGAGTCTATGTAAACAATTGTTTTTCAATTTTACGTTTGTGTCATACTGTAAGTGCGTTCCAAAGAATGGAAACATACTTTCATTTTTTTATAGGAAATCTATTATTTATATGCGGTACCTACGTTTTTTTTGGGGAGGTGGGGGGATATTTTTGGAGAATAATTTACACGCCACATTGAAAAAGGAAAGTAGCGTGGTAGTCATCCGATAAAGCGAATACCTTATTTTCTCATATATTTCGCATAGAGATCCTAATGGCGTTTATATTTCAGTAACATACTGTATGTAAATCGGACATGATTTTATGTGTAAATATAAATGAAGAATATTATATAAAATATTGTTGTAAATGTTTCGTTTTCGAGAAAATCGACATTGAAAATTCAATACAATGTAAGTGACTACTGCATATGATTATTGGTAATTGTTTTTACTTTTATTGTTATTTGTTTATATTACTTGTGATACGATAATATCTACCTTAATTAGCCTCAACTGTTTAGAAAAATAATACTGTAATTCAATCAAACTACATATGAAATCAGGAAAATAAGTAGAAATATCAAGTATTGGTCAGACGCCTAGCATAGTCGTATTCAAACATCTGCGTACTCTGACAGTTTTCAATATTGTTCTTTTAGAGATCAAAGTCTTTTAAGAAAAAATTCTATTCTCCTGCTAAGTTGTACCACCCTTTTCGAAACTACATGTATAATTATAACATAATTTTCATTTCTCATGCCATTTTCCAGATGCATTAAAATATCAATTCTCATTAACTTAATACTAAGTTAATCACAGAAGTGTGCAGCATTATCGAAAGTAATAATTACTTAGTAATTGGTGACGGACAATGCCCATTTCTTGGAATGCAATAGCTTCGTTGTAACTTTCAGTTCCTGCAATATTAGCAGGACTTAGAATGGTCGAGACTTTCAGCGAAACTGTACGTTCGTAATGTTTGTTGTGAAGATGTTAACGATCAGTTGAGAGGAGAAAGAACGCGCCATTATCATTATTCTGTGGACCAGTGTTGTACTGCGAATTCCTGGCATTCCACGACTTCCACGAAGGAAGGAGGGGTAGGGGGTGACGTTAATTCTCCTTACGACCTTCACCCTCGCCCTCTGAATATAACTTATCCGTGATTACATCGCGCTTGAATTCGACGATGCGCCAATATGAATTATTAATGAAACGCGACAAAGAGAAAAAATGGAAGGATGCGAGTTGAAATAGCGCGCGTATATCAATCTGAGACGATTGGCGAGGAAAGGTTGCGTAGCGTGAAATTCTCTCGTTTTAGAAAGTAAAAACTCACTGCTTTAAATTTTTTTTCTCAATTGGGACCCATTTGAATTATATTTTATTTGAGTATCTGTAGATACTCGAATAGTGTAAACAAACTTTGAATAATAGTGGTTTCCAATATCGCTGTTGAATTATTATTTTTTGTATATTTTTCGAATACTATAATTTGAAAATTATTATTGAAATATTACTATTCAAATATTAGAATATCAATATTATAATAATAATGTGCTCAAAATTGATGAGTCTAATTTTCTCTCAGTGACAAAATTATTGAATTGTTTTTTAACTTTTCTGCTTTTTATCTTATTGAAGGAGCCTGTTTTATAGCTGGAAATATAATAATTACAAACAGATGGAGATTGCATACATTTTTTTTAACAAAGTATACAATAACGTTAAAGAAAAATAAATTTTAAGGAAAAAACTGATCTGATAACTGACTCGAAGCATTTTTAGACTATGTATAATTATTTTAGTTGTCTTGAATTAACTTATGGTTCATTTCATTGTAACCAACTTACTATAGTGTACATTGATATATTAGGGAAAAGAATTGGGAAAGAAGAGACGTAATTATAAGGATGTATTACCTAAAAAACCAATATTTGCAAATACTAACGTATATGAAAATATACATTATGAAATACAAATATGAAATTACTTTTTGCACGTTCGTCAGAAATAAGCATTTTTACGTATTCCAGATTTTCAGAAGTATAGCAATATTTTTGACAAACAACACATTTCTTTCATAAATACTATAAATTTATTTAATTCAAATCTGATAAAGTTGAAGTTCTAGACAGATATTGAGAGACCTTGAAAGTCACCCTATGGCTAAGAAACTTAATTTCCAATCACTGTGGCATCATTCAAATTCTGCAAATATTTTGACAATTAAGCAACAAAAAACTCGAATATTCAAACTTACGGACTTTACTGAATATTTAAATCGCCAAAGTGTCAATATGTCAGTATGAAAGATTCGATAAATAGTCCCAGCTCTAATCCCAATACGAATAGAATTCCCCTGTCGTTCCACTCAAAGCATCGAATAAACAGTGTTCCCCACATCCCGTTGCTCGATCGTCTGGATTATCTATAAATTGTTCCACGGAATAACTCGAAGCAACGGGCCACGCTTGGGAGGTTTCATACCGAGGACGAAACCAAGATATCCAGTTCGAGGGGTATCGATGCTACCCATCGTGGTCTCGGCCAAAAGACATTAATATGCTAAGTAACCGAGCGTCGAGTCCTCGTTACTACACGCTCTATCATCGCCCGAAATCGATGCCAACGCGTAATATAAATAGTCGAACCCGAGCCTCGATCCTTTCGCGAGTAGACACTGGAAGACATCCTTGCAGACATTTTTAATTCTCCGCTCGAACGTCGTACCGATCGATTCGCACGGGATTGGACCGGTTCGGAAGTGGCTATTTCGGGGAACGTTTTGTAACGACTTTTCGAAACTACCCCACCAAGGTTCTGCTCGGTATAATACATCCGTTCGGTCCATAACGCCACTCGTGGTCCGCGTGCACTCATCCCAGAAGTTACGACTGAGAAAATAAACGTAGAAATGGGTCACGGGACGCATATCATCGCCGAGAGCGGAGGGGAAGAGTAATGCGCGATTAAGACAAGCGGACCGCTGTTTGTAATAGTTTACCGAAAACCCGTTCTTTCTCTTCTTCCTCCCCTTCTTCTTTGTGTGTATTGGCACACCGACGCCGGTTCAACTCGCTTCTTTCCAAGTTTTGTTGCGGTTTCGGTGAAATTGCTTTATAATTCTTGATTTACGACTCCCTCCAACCGAAGTCTCCCCCAATCGTCGTTCCACTCTTCTTTTCTCTTCGGTTCTTTCCAGCCTCTTTGCCTCTTCAGCCGGATTTAGTTACTGGATACGATCGCAAATTTCGTCCCCGTTTCTTAACGCCGTGTTTCTTCTAGCGCGGAAACGCCGCTTAACGTTCGTTCAAATATCACTTACTCAAATCGTTCCTGCTCGTGGGTGGGGCCAATCCTCCGGAGAGATCGAGCGTTTTCGACTCACCCGACGTCACCGAAGTGTCGGATGATTTTCTTCCCAACATGGCACAGTGACTGCCTCGACGATAAGTCAAACATGATAGGATTTTTATGAGGGAAAGATTCAGAAGATTATCTCGTTCGAAGGGTAGGGGCGTTATCACGACACGAGTTATCAGTGACACCGTTACAGCGACTACGAAGGGACCTGGACTTGAAATTGAGGTAAAATGTGTTTGATGTAGGTGTTTATGGGAAATGTTTTTTATCCATGAGTAAACGTGAGTTTTGGTGGTATTTGAGATGTTCAAGAGGAAAAATGTTTAGTTTATTTTATAGTTTTTGAATGTTTGGTGCAAATGTGCAGTTTTTCTTCAGGAAATCCAGCATATAAAAATAAAACCTAAACGTATAAAAATACTTGTAAAGACATATATATGTTTATAATTATTGGTTCAGAGAAGTTGTATAAAAATTATAATATAGATAATGTCTTGCCAAGAATTTAATGGTCAATTTTTTGAAAGATATTCATTTCTATAATGTAATGAAGGTTTATGTTGTAAGGAATTACGTTACAGTTTTATAAGAACTTGAGATGAATATGAGATTTAATAAATAATTACTTAAGCAAATTGAAACGGAAAGTGGTTTTAGAAATCCTCCTTTCTTAAATTATTCGAATATGTCTAATTTAAAAAAATCGTGACGATTATGAATATTAATACGTAGGTCAGGATCAATAGAATGCTTAAAAGACATCATCTAATAGTTATTTTTCTTTAATCATCAGTTGGAAAATGTTTGAGGATAATGTTTGAACGATGGAAACAATGGTGTAAGAATAAATTTAAGAAAAAAAATAAAATAAACTGAAGTTAGGATGCTAAGACAAAAATATGAATAACTATATATCTGAATTGGAGATTAAGCATACAAAGACCGTGGAAGCATGAGACAATCCTCAGAAATAATTGTTCATTTGTCTGTTTTGAAGGAGATTTTTGTATTGCTCATATTTAAGAATTCTGTTTTGACTATATAATGTAATATAATGTAATATAATATAATGTACACATATAATTAAGATTACATACTTTGAATTTCCCAGTCACATTGTGGGATGGATTTCTCTAGCCCAAAATTGAATAAAACGAAAATGTGTAAAAACTCGAGTACAGCTTCAGGAATATTCGATAATAAGAAGTCTAGCATACTAGCAATAATTAGTCACAAAATATTAAATCGTGTGACATTCTTATAACGTCTCTTCAAGCAAGGGTATCGGGCCTTCTATTCACGAAAATTGGCACAGAATTGCGCTGTAAACGGAATGCAGTGCAATAACCATGACTACACAGAATTAAGAAATATTCACGTCATGGACAAAACAATAAATATACAAATAACAAAATTGTCGCGACGAAAGTATTAAACAAACTCGTGAATCAGTTGACCAAGCTTGAGCTGTCTTGAAGGAAGGTGATGGATCCACGGTTCGCGATGAGGATTTCGTTGTCGAGTTGCTTTGGCGATCTTCCGAATTAACGCGGTTAATCAGGTCGATTAACCTGACATTCTATCAGATACAAAGGGCAGCTGGTGGACGAAGGGATTAAACGTTGGCACGAGTCACGTTCGCGCAGAATTGCAACCATCGCTCGTAACAGAGCTTCCTCTTTCGCGAGTTGCTACCGATACGTGCACAATAGCGGATAGGCGGTATCAGCTTTCGATCACGATTAGAGAGGACGCGGTCGCTCTGCTAATGCATAGTCTCTTGCGACTGCAGCTTGGGAATCTCGATAATATAATTACAACGATCGCGGCGTCCCTGGCATTCCTCGTCCGTTTTCGCGTTATTGCTTGGGACTCTGTTGAAATACGGATTATGTAAATCTACCGTGTTCTCTATTGCTCGTGAAATCGACTGTGAAACGCGTAATCGAGCTATCTGGTATAACAGTCAAAAGCGGATTTTGGATCTACGGATGTGTTTCGAGAGACAAATTAATCCGGTTAGCTCAATATAACCGTAAGGCTTGTTAGCTGAATAGAAGGATGGGAGCTTGCACTGAGATTTGTTTAAGAGCAACAAAATGAGGCTTAAATGCAGTTTTAGCGCACGTGTGAGGAACTTTTTTTATATTGAAAGGCGACAATTTATTCGAGATTAAAAAGATCGGAATTTTTTGTCGTTTTGATTCACGGAAATTTGTCTCGATATTCTTAACCTCTTTAAATTCTTTTTAATATCTTCCTGTTCAACCTAAGGTGCTGCGTTCACTTCTTTTAAAGCAGATTACTGTTTCTCGTTACAATTATAATAAAATTGCGCACAAATTTGTTTTAGAATTTAATAGAAATTATTTACATGTGATTGCATGTGGTGAATACAGAGGTTAAAGAATAATCGATGAAAGAAAAAACATAAAGCTGATCTTATATTAACAATATAAATCGAAAACGGTTTGTTCTACCTATTTCTATAGGCCTTCTTTACCTATATTTATCCTACATTTTTAGGAAATTAATAAGTGCGAGTCGTGAAGTGAACACTTTTCTTTGTAGTACACGCATCGATACAAAAAATGAAAAAAAATATACAACTTTATTTACATACAATACTCTAATGAATCATTAAATGTATAATACATTTATAATGCGTAAAAATATTTGCATGGAATATAATTAAAATATTAAATATTTGAATATAGGAACACAATGATCAGTACGTTTCACTCCTATAGATAAACAATTTTTTTTATTAGGGACCCACAACAATATTCAAAACGTGTACTGAAAACTCAAATAAGAAAGAGACAACTTATTTTGAGTCAGTTGAAAATATTTTAGATGTATTTGTTACAAATATTACAATATAAAAAAAGTCAAATATGGTCTAATAAAAGTAAACTTTACGTTAATTCTCCCTCGTCTGTGGCAAGACTCGACGATTTGCGAACTAAGTGTAATTGAGGATACACTAAAATTATTAGCCGCGGGGACATAATTGCAGATAATGCAGGAGAGTAGGTGTTTTCATAATTCGCGCGTGTTTCATCTGCGGTCGCGTGAATTTTGCTCTCTAGAGAAGTAAATAAGCGTGGCGACCGCGTAATGCATACGCAGCGAAGTCAGTTACTTCCAAAAGTGGGAAAATGAATTGCCGTCGCGATAAACTCGTATCTTCAGCACGATTCCTTTGCTCGAGTAGAGCACGTTTGTCGTTCTCCCCATTCCTGCGTCGCCGAAAGTAAACCTGTACACCTTAAGTTAGACCATTATCTCGCGCTCAAGTGATGCGCAAGGTCCGCAAGTTTTCTCATGCATAATTGTTTCTTGATTTTTATTTTTCAACCTATAAGAGAGGAAAGTACTTTCCAGAAAATGGAGAAAAATTTCAAGATCACTTCTTTCATTTTAAAACTTGATCGCGTTTTAACTAATTAGAAAAGAATTATTTGTTAAATATTCTTATGTACGTGTTTATGTGCATATACAGGTTTGTCACCACTCTCGAGTGTAATGCACACATGTGTGGGATTTGTTGGGAGGGCAGAAAATCATAGTCTTTAATATGAAAAATTGTTTAATATCATGATATACAAACTAAAGAAATTTAAAGAATTTTTCACATCAAAGATCATTTTCACTTTTTGCCCATTGGAACCAATCTTACATATATTGAATTTTATATTCGCATCTCTAGATTTGATTATATTTTAAGCTAAACCGATCTTGGACAATGATGATTACCTTTTGTAGTTTTTTGTTCGTTTGACATTTGTTAATTGTAAACATCGAGGAAAATGAATTTTAAATAAATTTTAAAGAGAGGTAAAGTTATATGAAGCAATACTTAACATAATGTATCGGGAAATGTTACGACGTATTTGTTCCTATATTTAATGGACAAAATATATTTCGCACGAAACACGTGTTCGGTAAGACGGCTCGAGGAAAACTCTCGGTATGTTGATCAACGTCTTCGTACAGGCACATCGACACGCAGACCGCGTACACACACAGAAGCGCACACATCATACTCGTCCTTACATATATATTTTATTTTCCTCTACGATAACTACAGCATCGAATTCCATGCAAGGTAAACACTGTAAAATTAATGGAATTTGCGTGGAAATGTAAACGTTTAAACGAATGTTTCCGAACAGATATATGTATATTAACGTCACAGAACAGTAGTGACGTTTGCAGAACGAGATCAGGTTTTTTGTGTATCTAATGAAATTTAGTTTTCATGGGAACGCGCAATAATTCGATAATGCATCACCGCCGCGATCACGCGAAACAAAAATACGAAAGCCAGGAATAATATCAGCAAATACAATAGAGAGAAGAATACGCAGGTCGCAATAATGTCGACAACATTGTGCACGGCAGATAAAGGAACACGTTGATTGCAATAACGTCACCAACGTCATGCCATGATAAACAAAGGGTTGCGTTATCCGTAATAACGTCGACGAGTGCACACACAAAAAAAAAAGACAACTAAACAAAAACGGACAGGTGTCGAGCGTCAAGACACAAAATTTACAATCTGACGCGTCGGGGATTATTGGCTGAATGGAAATTTGAAACGTACACAACGAGTAGAACGAATGCGGTATATTTATGTGGCGATGAAAAACTGTTATCCTTTTAGTTACCGTTTTGCACGATGAAACCTGAAATAAATTTTAAATATTTATGACACGAGAATACGAGGAAAAGGAGAAAAACAGAAACGTGGCTGGAAGAGTTTCCGTGTTAATTGAAAACTGGAATTCGTACTCGTTGCTTGATGGAAATAATTAAATGCAGATTTTTGCACCTGAAGCATCAACTGTTCGTTAACACCTAGTTTGTGCGAGATTTTGTGTTTCTCTGGTTTTAGTTTCGTATCATTTGATTCGCACGTTACGATGGTGAACGTTTTTAGAATTACAAAATGGTTTTTTCATTCTTAAAATAAGTAAAAATTTTGTTATGTATATGTAGTAGATAAACGAAATTTTATAGCCTCATTTATATCAGCGGTTTATAAATATTAGATAATTCAAATTCCGTTCTTCAATTTGAATTTTGTTAGAATCGAATCGGACGATTCTACACCGAGTTACATGGTATAATGAGGGTAATATTTGATAATTATATATTTAAAAAAAACAATTGTATAAGAGTATCTAGCAATGATAGTAACTACCTATTAGATAGTAGAAATTCCACTCTTTAATTTGAATTTTGTTAGAATCGAATCAGACGATTCTACGCCGAGTTAGGCACTTCAAAGTTACATACATTGTTATAAAAAAAAACAATTGTTTAAGAGTATCTGAGAGGGATAATAACTATGTGTTAGGTAGTAGAAATTGTGCCCTTCAAATTGAATTTTGGTCGAATCGAATCGGACAATTCCACGCTGAGCTATGACATCTCAAAGTTTCCTATTTTATAGGCAATTATAAATGACTGACAGACGTAGCGACCTATATACATATAATATATATGACCTTGTAAGGCCGTTCCAATTTCAAGAAATACTAGTAAACATTGTAGTATTTCCTGAATGGCCCACCCCTCTAAATTCCTTGACATAATAGTAAACATTGCAGTATTTCCTAGTCGGAGAATTCCTCAAAGTTCTTTCAAAGAGAAACATTTTTATCCATTTTTCCTGACCATCGATTTTGATGAAATTTGGTATACAGGGGTTTTTGAGGTCGCTGATTCCAAATCTGAACTCAAAATTTAGAAATTCTAAATGGCGGATCCAATGTAACGGGACAAAATGCGAAAAGTGACTAGATTTTGATAAAACTTGGTATACAGGAGTACATGGAGTCCTATGGGTCGAAATTGATCCAGTTATGAATGAAGCCCAAACCTGAATCCAATAGAACATGGGCTGACCAACGTACAGCTGCAGGTCCTCGCTCCACTTCTGCATGCTGGCTCCGTCCGGGCCACTTACTACTCTTTCAAATCTGCTCCGATTTGACAACGAAAGCATAATTCAAAAAATCTGATTTTTTTGGGACTTGTTAATAAAGCACTCGCGTGTCCGAATCCGTGAACGGCGTTGACGTGGGGTTACTCGTTCACCTTGCAGGTGGGCCTTATGTTGGGGGTGGGTTTTACAAAAAAATGACATTTTCGTATTTTAATGCCATTCACGCGGGGAAAAGACATTAAAACTGTGTCGCCCCAATGCTCTGGACTGTAGGATATGTGCTCCACGTAACGCGACAACGTTTCAACCCCTACACCTGAGGATGGACCACCCCTGTTCAGCTCCAGGGGCAATTTTCGAAACGGGACCTTTTTGGCATTGATCCTTAACGTATCGAGAACAAACATGGAGAATTTCATTGTTCTCTGATGTGTGGAAATGCTCCCTTACGAAGGGGGTTGAAAATTCGCGAGCTGTTCCACCCCCCAAAGGGTGCCTATGGGGTGCACGGTATGGGTGATACCATTTTCTGGATCAGGGGAGTCCAAAGAATGTATTGAGTCCAAAATCGAGACCGTCGTCTAAAAATTGTGGATTTTAGAGGGGGTGGGAGGTTGTGGGGGGTGGGTTTGTCCGAGAGGGATTTCAAGGGGTGGATTTTGTAGAAGGCATCAAAGAGAGTCGCGCTAAAGGTCTTTTTTAATTTTTTAACCCCTTCCATTACTCCTGTCCCCTTCAGAAGTGACGTTTTTCGACGCGCCCCCCTTTAAGGAGGTGAATTAACCCCTTCGTATTAACCCTCGCCAATGCAACTTCACACACGCCTAGGGGACACTTCAGAGGTACTCCTCACGCAGTTTCATTTCAATTTGTTGAAAACTCCCATAGTTACGACGGTTTGAAAAAGTGTCCTACTAAATGTTTGAAGCAGTGTAGTATATAAATACGTAAATACGTAAAAGAGAATCTGTGAATGACCGATATGTTATGTTTCAATTTCTTTAGTTTCCAACAAAATAAGTTCACTAAATTTCATTTGTACGCACCATTGACTTTCCACTTACACGAAATAAAATAAAATATTCTATTTCCATCTATTTTCGTTTACCACATCTCGCGTGACGAGTGTCATAGTACTTGGCGGCTCATCTACTAGAAACACTTTTCGTCACTGATCTGTATTGCGTTCTGTCGCGGTTTGTTAAAGCGTTCAGAAACCGAATGTCTGATGGTTCGCACCTACTAGACCGTCCTTTGATCAATGCACTAACAAGTTTGCGAGTTCACGGTGGCACATCTATCGATCGCACTTTGATTCTAAACACGAACAACGTCATGTGAGTTTTGTTCGTTAGTCTTCTGGTTAGTTGCAGTACACTTTGTGGCTATTAGAACGTTTAACGCTTCATCGGGCGCCCCTCTCATTGTCCGTGAATGTGACTTTTAACGCGATCGTATTTTATTTCAACGTCAAATTCACGTTAGAATCACTGGCGAATATAGAGACAGTTGATTAACTAAAATGCCAATTAGAGAGACTCTGTTTCAAAATATTTATGAACGTGTGTTCAAATAAGACATAATAATATTAATAAGACAAAATAAAAATTGCAAAATTTCAGACGAGATATCTTCTCTATAGAATCGTACAAATTACATTTTGGTAACGAGATATCTGTGCACTGAAAGGGATAATGAAGAAATTTCATACACCAATACTACAATTTGGTGAATTTATTCTTGTCTTCAAACATGAATAGACGATCACTAGAAAGTTATAATTTCAAGTTCCAGAGAGCAATTATAACCATTATCCTATATGGATAATAAAATTAAAATAAAAATTTAAAATGTATGGATATGTTTACATAAAGAGTGTGATAAACATTTCTTCCAAGTAACATCATATTAAGATAAGTATAATCATATTTTTTTAAATAAATTCATAGCTTTGATAAAATTCATTTCGACGGCTCCAGGGACGGGGACCGTCGATCGCCCAGGTCATTCTTCTAAATACATATTTAGAATGAAATGGAATTGTTCAGAATTAATTTATCAGTAAAATAAACTTATAAGATAGTAATTATTATTTTAGATTGTTTTAATTATTATTAGCCACACTGTTACATTTTTTTTAACGTCGTCGTAACGATCCCACAGCATTCAACCAATCACGACTGTTTACCGTCAATTCCCCAACATCGATGGCTCGACAATTACAATACCGCGACACGAATCAGTCGGGGACATTTTAATTAGTGGCGTGCGGCAACAATTTTTAAAAAAATACGACAAACTCGTCGCGCTATAGCAACCGACTGCACGACAGTTACTAATGAGCAGATAATTAAAATGAGAGATGGTGAGCTCGTGGAAAGTCGAAAACCGTGATAACGAGTGCGAGGAAACTGGCGTGTATCCACGTTGCCACATTTAATTACCATCGCGCCAAATATGGGGTTCGATTCAAACCTGACGCTTCGAAATTTCTGCGGGGCGTACAATTTTCGTTATGGGACGTTCCTGGTGAAACTAGATCAAAATATTCCCGTGAAGTTTCGTCGCCTTGCTGTCTTCCGTTTTTCATCTGTGACTCAGATCACAGCGTATTTATGGACTCCTCCTGACAATGCCGGAAACAGGCAGGAAACTGTTGGCAGATTCGTCGACGAACGCCAAGCGCGAATGCCCACGCTTTCTTTTGTATTCTATCCTGTCTTTTTCTTCTCTAGAGATAAGTGAAGCGTATGAAAGCGAAAATGTCCTTCTGCTTTCCTACGGAACGTTTCGTTACTTATCTTTTGGGATGGAATACGAAACGATACGCAATTGAACAACGTGTTTACATCGTTAAAAGTTATTAAGGAAAATCATATTCTATTAGGTAGGTGCGTATTAACTGTCGTTTTCTCAGTGTTTAAATTACTTGGGCTGATAACATCCATTTTACTTTACTCTGTCATCAGTTCTTTGCAATCATAATAAAAAAGATACTGAAAAACACGTATATTAAATACTAAAGACGTTTAAAAGGGAAATATTAAAACCTCGTTATCAGCAATTATGAAAACTCAGAATATTTAGGTAATTTTGTATACAAGTATAAACCTGGGGAACGGCAATGAAAGTTGATGAAAACATAAAGTTAGCATTATGTGAATGTCAAACCAATTCAACGCTGGTTTGCAGAATTGATTCTTACTCTGATTATACAAATAATTCGAAATTTTATTCTAACGAAGTAGAAGAAATACATTCAAAATTAATAAAAAGTACACTCATGTATAAAATATATATATGTACGATATTTTAAAAATATTTTGTGTAGTTAAAATTTCATCTGTACGGAGGACATTTCATATGTACCAACCCAATATAAGAAATTATTTCCATGAAATTTATGATTATTTCGGTCCGCATAATCCCACAGAGAAAATAATTTGCATGAATGTGTATTAAATCGATACACGGCCACATACATGTGCTCGTCTAGCTCGAAATCAAACTTATTGATGGTATGGGTAACCAAATTTTTTCATCGACGTACGTAATTATTTTATGCACGCAATATTAGAAGTTTTTATATAAATTAACAAAAATCCAAGAACGTGAAATTGAAAACAGTGAAGGTGATGAAAAATCATCAGTAAGGATAAAATAGTGACCGTGTTTACGCTTACACAAGTACATTTGCTTTTTTCTTCAAGAAAAGGGAATTTCCTGGAATACGTATATAGAACACATATTTCTAGGAAATTACAGTTAACAACAATAATAAAATAGGTTCTAAAATTTAAATCAAATAGATTTTGTTAACCGTCTTAAATTATATGCAATCGTGAAAAAAGAAATTGTATTTATTTTTTTTAAATCATGCAAAAGAGACAGTGTAAAAACAGAATTGTATGTACTATTCTTAAATAATCTGCATATTAGTTTAAACAAACTCATAAAACGCACTAATACTGTTGAGCAACTCAATTATGGAATATCTTGTATTCTATTTGCTAATAATTTGTATTATTGCTAGTACTCGCTTCATTTCTACTCGTTTATGTCTTTCAATATTTTCTCGAATCTTTACACATTCAACCAAATCTACGCTTTCTAATAGTATCGGCACAAATTATGTGGCAATCGCATTCGTCGTGAGATAAGATACACTAAATGATCTGTATTAATTCTTAATTATTCGCGCGTATGTGTTTGTGATTGATAAATTTCCCAGTCTACAGGTTAATCGAATCAGGCGCTCAAGGTAATTAAACAGCAAACCGAATTAATTGGCCATTCATAGCGTACGAGTTTCATTCGAGAACTACTCCGTAACGTACTCGTGTACACGGTAAGCGTTCGTTTCTGGTTTCTGGTTTCTGGCAAAGGAGAAATTAAAAGTTTCCTTGTAACGTACACACGATTGCGCATTTACATACACGTCGTTTACTATCTCTGTTTCCACGGAACCAGAGGTTTCTCCAGTTTTCACGTGTCAGGGGCCAACATACATACGCGAATCATTAAACATTCACGGAAGTCATATCCTATAAAATGTAACGCACGCTAGCCCTTTTTCTCCTTTACAAGGCTCGCGAGAGTAGCAAGGTCCCGAGTTTCGGACCACCTTGTGCATATATTCTAACAATGCGACACTGGCTTTAGAGGTTAAAAAGGATGATAGTGTTTAACGTGTACTTCGACGCGTATGGGTACACGAAGCGCAGACGTAAAACGAAGCGCTAGATCGCATAGTGGTAGCATTCTAATATCATGGTACTATTCTGGCCTGAATCCAAAGTATTGACAGTTCCTGTGGCCCACACAAATTATTTAAAACATTGCCGAGTGCACTTGAAACGCTTGGGCCATTCCATGTGAAGTCGGGCACTACATGGAGTAACATCTTAGATTTTCTGCAAATTTGAGTATGTTGCAGTCTCTAGTGATACTTAAACGTATCTGAAAGGATTTTTCATAAATTTCAAAAATTATGGTTTCGCAGGTGTTTGAAAAATAAATTTTTGTTTAAACTATAACTTTTGAACTAATGGACGGATGAGTCCAGTTTAGTGTAAAGTGTAATATGTTTAAAATTGGTATACAAAAGATCCTCAAAGTATTTTTATGACGTAAGTCCATTTAAAGTTAGTTAACATATCATATAAAGAATTAGAATAAATTATTGTTATTGGATTCCAATTACGCATTTATTTTGATTGTACCCCAATGTTAACTTATACAAATGAAATTAAATAGAAATATATTCTGCCAATGTCACGTGTTTGAAAAAATTGCATACATGTTTTCCTAAACGTAACGTTCTAATCGTAACAATAAATTGATATATTAAGCAGAAGTTATTGGAAATATTGTAAATTAAATTCTTTGATTAATATTCATAAAATGAACAGTTATGCATTTTATACTCCGATTTTTTAAATTTCATTCTTTAGGCGACATACTGTGGAACGTCGAGAAACTTGAAAAGTTTAATTTGTAATGAAATAATGATTAAATAATAAAATAGTTTTACTTTATTTCAAATCTAGAATTTCACAAAAATTCATAATGTTAAGTTTTAAAATAATTCACTGTGAGTCGACGTGAATCAATTATTTCAAAAATTCTCGAATAGACATCAGCCACACGAAAACATATTCGATACAACTTTTGTCTCTGCCATTCCGTGATGTTCTTTTATGAAACAATTCGAGTCGTGCCGATAAGGCAAAGAGTTCTATCGATACTGCTTTTGGAGACACGATATTTCAATGGAGAGACACGATATTTCAATGGAGAGACACGCGCGATAATATTGTATCTTTTGATTGTCAATAAAACGAGACCGCGCGCGATTCAGAATTTACAAGCGAATAAGTAAGTTACCTCTGTTCCTGAATTTGCGTGTACCTGGTCCGATGGGTTGGAAATCTGTTAGGTAATTGTTCCAGTTAACATGTGGATTAACGGACCCTGATAGAATGTCACAGACATGCATTTTCGTCTCTGAAAAAAATCTAATGCAGCTGATCGGTTCTCTAGGAAATCAGAACGAAATCGCGTTGATGGTTAAACGCTTGTGGTTCTGATTAAAAAGTTTGGATACGATGAAAGTTCTACGTCGGTTCGTTAAACGAGTTCGGCAACATTTTTTTCTGAATACATATTTCGAGTAACGAATAAAAGCAAACAACTTTTCGCTTGTTAGTCGTAGAAGAAAAATGTATAGCTTAAATTGTACAATTCAATATTTTACGATGGATGACCAGAGATTTATTCAATCAAATGAATGTTATGAATAAACTATTGTGTTGGGTTGATTCGTCATGTATTATTCTGGTAAAAGTTTGTCCGTCTTTGACTTGGGTCAGTTACCGTATAGAGGTTTCAATATAAAAAGGAAAATTTTTATGTATAATGTATACAATAAACGAATGTTAAATTACGTTAACATAATATTTTAAGGTCGTATTATCAGCACAAATGGACCGATTCGCTGGTCAATCCGTTCCACTGATTCATCTGCATTAAATTTTTATTTGTATAAGGATATCTCCGATTTGCCAGTCTGCGTTTACAAATATAAAACGATGTGTAATTAGAACATATAGAACTATAAGTAAATAAAAATGTATTTAAAATATATAGCACAAATGTAGGCGCAAAGGTATAACATAAAATTGAATTGGAATAAAGCAATTGCTTTATTTTTTTTTTGTATTTCTGACAAGGCTTTTTGGTTACTGCACTGAGATAATGAATCCGTACAAAAGAGATTTGTGGGAGATAAAATTGTTTGATTTTATTCGAGATAAAAAGGCAGTTCTCGACAAGGAACGAACACGTAATGACGTACGACGATTTACTGTTTGCATCATACTACATTTTCCTTTTATTGTGTGAAGTATCTACCATTTCATCATTATCTAAATACCTGTATACGTTTACAAATGAAAGTCCAACTACTGTGTTCAGACTATATACAATTTTGTCATAATAATTAATTAATATAATCATTTAATTTCAAATATTTAAAATATGCTAACATTATAGAACATATTTTAGTTTCCACTAGGTATCCAATTTCAACAGATTACTCAAGACGAGTATACACTTCAAAAACAGCTAAATAGTTAACTCAGCCTTTCCCATTCCGTGGCGCATCAGTCGCCGATAAAACATTGAGCTAACGAATTGCTCTGTGGCCCAGTTCGGCTAGGTGCGCGTATATAATGCAAGACATCCGCGCTCTATCGCAAAGACTATCCCGGAGGTGTTATAAAGTTATGGTCTCTTAAAGACTTTTAACGAGCAGCTCGCACGTGATATCTTTATTTAATCGTACTCGACCGATGTGATCTCGAATAAATTTCCTGAATAACGTCTCGTGGTCCGAACATCCGACTAACCCGCGTTACCATTACACCAAGAGGATTGGTTTCGACCAAAGCGCGTTGCTACCGTTATATATTGAGTTTCCTAGTTTCCCACTTCTTTTTTTATTCCGTCGATGGAAGCAGCCCAGGAACTTTACGTTACGGCACTTTGAGATCCTCGAGCGATGGCAAAGTCTCTGGAAAAGGCACTCTGACGAGATTGTAACGCGATATTTCGCGATCGAGACCGAGGGTATGATAAAGCACAAACGTGGTTAGCGAGTTGTTATTGTAAGACGTAGTGGAAGGGGTAAAGGAAGACGGGGGAGCCTGTGTTGGCTCGAGGATAAAAGAGGGGCTGGGGGCTGATATCCACTATCAAAGTAGATGTTTCCCTAGCGTCCCATACGTTTCCTTCGCCACTCTTTTAAAGTGCAAACCCGCAAAGAAGGGAGGAACCGTTCCGCGAACAGCTGCTTACGCTTTCATAACCACTTCATAGATTCGGAGGACCTTGTCGAGATCGATCGGTCTTAATGTTTCATGGTATCGGTCGGGAAATCGCATTATCGAGGTCTTCTGATCCGCTCTTTCGGTAAGTATGTGGAATGGTATACGTTAGTAAAGTGATTGAGTTGAGAAAGTTCTTTTTTTTTTAATGGAATGAGAATTCATCGTAGGCGTGCTTTTAAAGAACACATTGTGTTGATTAAAAAACACATTGTCAGAACTGCACCTTATTATTTAAATTTTAAAGAATTGCTTTCCTGTTTACCAGCTTATGACGATATTATCATTTTTCATGTACTTAGCTACCATTCTGTCTTCTGGCAATTGTTATCCCGGTTTTTTAAGCGATAAATAATATGAAAACGAATTGGCCAGAACTGCACCTTGTCATTAAAATTTAAATAATTTTTTTACAACTTTATCGACTTCTGGCAACGTTTAAGCCCCGACCTAGACTTCTGGCAATAGCTTTACGCGATTTCTACAGTTGAAAACTATAACTACACAAAATTTTAGGATTGCACTCAAAGATTTCATTTTGATTAAAAATTAGCGTACATGTTTGACCGCCCGCCCACGCTTCCAGCCCCGGGAGCGCCTTCTGGCTGCATCGCTATGGGCTTTGTCACCTAGTAAGGAGTGTTTTCAGATACAAATTTTCACTGCACCTTATCATTCGTGATTTTCGTAGCCAGCTCTCCGTCTATTACAATAAAGGCTTATAGGTTACGAACCGGGTTGTGGCATTTATTACAGATAGGAAACATTAAACTGGTGCTAACGCCGCTAAGATTCATATACCGCATAAAAATAAATCGCACGAAAAAATCGCACAAAAACCAAATCGCATAAAAAAGGACCGCATCCCGCGGTCCCTACCCACCGCATGAAAAAAATTTTAGGTAATATATCGTACAAAGTTGTTTATTGTATGTAAGAATTTATAAAATTTTCGAATATTTTTTGTACGATTTCTTTTATGCGGTCCTTATCCACCGCACAAAAACAGGTTTTACTGTACTACACTATGTGTAGTTTCCTCTCAAAGCTAAAAACATTCAGCAACGCATACCTCTCTAAATCCTCGCATACCGCATCCAGAAACGATTGAAAGCTCATCGAATAGTGTAAAGAAGGAAAATCTGGTCTTCGATAATGAATAATAGGGCAACAACGGAATTACGAGAAACATTTGTCGCGGTCTGTATGCTACTGGTTTCCTGATGAAGATAAATTCGGCTAGTCTGTCTTGCGCACGGTATTGGATTCGACTTGCTCGTTTAGGCGTGCCATCCAAGATTAACGATGGAAACCGACGAGGAAAGCTGGAACGCTCATCCGGTCGTAAGTTACGCTCGCGACACGCTACACCGCTTGCAATCTTTCGATTTCCTCCTTGGCGTTGCTCACGCTACCCTCGAATTAGGATAATAATCGCGCAACGACGAGGAAGTTGAGCGTTTCTCGCCGGGCATCCACGAAACTAGCAAATCGCGTGAGCGTTTCGTTCGAATAGTTTCCACGGCGCCTGAAGCTGACTAGGATCAGGGCGTTGCATTTTTTTATTAAAGTGTCCGCGTTGCATCCATGTCGGAAGACAACAGCAATGCGGAAATATCGCTACGATCAACATAAATGCCTTTCTTTACGCTGATGAGATTTTCGACCTGCAACTCCTTGCACCAGAAACGCTAGCATCACATCTTTTTCTGATACGCCAACATTTACCGGATTGACACCAAACAATTTGATACATATATAGTTCTTAATACGCGTATCAACTGTTCGGTGTAAACTAGGCCAGTGTTTTAGGGATGTTAGGGTTGATATCTCTGCCTACTTTTAAAAATTTGTCGATTCTAAGAGGGGTATCTATTGTCCACGGTGGGGATTTGTAATGTTTTCTCGGTGCGACGAGTGGTGTGTGGGGTTTTAGGTCCATTAGATATCCTGTTAGGCGAAAATTCAAAGGTTTCAATGAATTAGGTTTCATTCCAAAATCATTGATAAGGTTGTCGGTAGTTATTAGTTTATAGATAGGATTTGATGGCGTTGACTTTTTAAATGCTGCATATGATAAGCTTAGTAGTATCTTCAGGTTCCCAACGGTGGAGTATTAGCTTCGCATACGATCGCAGATGATGACTAGTGCGGTAAAATAATAAGTTACTATGATCACAATGTATCTTACGGACAGTAACATTTTACTATTAATTTTTGGCGACACTGTTGCTTTGAGTTCTGTGGTTTCTTTTAGAATTTTGATCCACTCTGCGAGTAGAATACGATACAATTATGAAAAGAATTGTCTTCCAATTTCAAGGTCAGTTTTGCGGAAAATTTCTTTAACATATCTGCATTGACCATAGAGTGTAGAATTATCTCTGAAAATCTACAAAGTAACATTTTCTAACACACTTTAAAATTTGTGCATAGGGAATAAATTTAATCTATTTCTTTATTTTTTGTTATTTTTCCGTCATCCCATGAATTTCTTGAAAATATAGTATTTCAATTTGAAAACTTTATCTGTGATTGTAAATAGACAATACCAGAAATAAAGCAAAAGCCAGAGAACATAATTTAAAAAAATGAATGGAATAAACGGAATGCAAACAGGTGAATGAGGCTACACTGTTATATAAGCTGAAATATTTCCCTTGGCAAGTACGTGGTTGGTGCACGAATGAAAGAATAATGTAGCAACGTTTTGCTTCTCCGATACAGAAGAATGTTATAATGCTTTCGCTGCAGCGAAGACAACGTTTCAGCGATGAACGAGTGTTCTTAAAGGGTACATAATTATATCCGCCTTCAGCGAACGAAACAGGAACAATGACTCGATGCTTAGCATTTTATAAGAGGCTGTAATAGTTTCGTAGTCTGTAATAACAATATTACTCCGATAGCAGTCCATTGCTTCTCCCTGTCCGTTATCTGAACGTCAACGTTTATTCCGCGTTCTAAGCCGTTGCTTTAATTATACTTGAAAATCTCTGGCCAAGTCTCTCCTCCCGACTCGCTTCTCCCTATTATCTTTCTACGCATACATTAAGAACACTTTCGCAAAGAATGTCGCGTGGCACGGTCTTGTTGATAATTTAGCAGCATAAGTCGGGCCCAACACACGAGTTTAAGCTGTGAAACCAGCGACTCGAACACGGAGCTCGTAGCTCGCGCGACACCTAATCTCCGCCTAACTTCGCTGGCCATACTTAGAACGGAAGGAACAACAGACAGATTGTTGCGAATGCAACGCGTGCATCCTGCTGGAAGGAGAGAGCTACCCATGAAGATAGTTTCCAAGATAGTTGGACTCGAATTAATTGCCACGACATTCAACAGCCTACCGACTGCGTACATTCTGCTTCCTAATTCGACTTCCTTACGAAACGCTCGATGTTCCGCAATGTTTTTTAAATTCCTCAGCGTAGCACGAAGAAACTCGTACACAATGTAGAGTAACACTTTTCCAGGTATTTTGGAGTAATTTCAGTTCGGATTAAGGTTATTATACAGTGGGTGTAGAATGTATTCGTACACCGATCAATTTCCCAAAAAACTTTTGTGTGAAATTGTAGTTTCTTAACTTCCTTTTTTATAATCAATGATATTTTACATATTCTCGGAAGTCTCTAAGATAGATATAGTCCAAACAACATTTACTAGTTGATATAATTTGTGAAATTAACCAAAAAATGCGAAAAGTGGGTAAAAGTATAGAAGTAATAAGTATTTGTACGATTCTTATGAAAATGTATAACACATATATTTATGATAATTGATTAATCTGTATATTAATTTGTCACGGACAGTTGGTTGGCTCCAAAAGAGAATAGTGTATTTATAAATACATTTTAAATGCATTCTGAATACATTTATAGTGATATTTTATCGCAATATTAAAAAATGAAAATATGACTTCACACAAAACACAACAATTGGTTTTCGAAAAAATCATTTATTTGTTGATTAATAAATACAAAGTTTGAACATCTAATCACAAATTTATATCTGACAATTGATTGGTCTCAACATTTTTGTTTAATATTAAGTAATATATTCTTTTGCTTCAATTATTGCCTAACATGGTCTTGGTAAAAACTTGAGATTATTTTTAATTAAATTAGCAGATAGATTATTCCAAATAATATTAAACGCATTAAAAAGTTTTTTGATATCAACCTTGCAACTGGTGTTCTACTTCATATCATATTTTCTATATGGTTTAAATCAGATAATGGAGGCTGGGAAACTAACATCTTGATGTTTGCGAGCTAAATCTTAACACATTTTTTTCAACTTCGAAGTTACTTTCTCAGATAAGTAATTGAAATAGACTTAATGGATTAACATATGCTACCTTTCTTGACTTCTTCGTAGCAAACCGATTTTCCCTGAAGTTTCTCCCGTGTCTAATCAAGTAAGAAACACGTAACAGAGTCGATCAGTCTCTATCGATCGGAAATTGGTTTTCCGATTAACCAAGCGTTTACAGAGAAACGTTTCCTTTCCGTATAGATTAATTGCGCGGTTTCGCTTCGTTTTGGTCCCGATGGTTCTATTCGCGATAATTTCTATTGCGGAAGTGCATCGCTCGTCTCGTCAATAGTTTTCAACTTATCCTTCGCCTCTCGTTTCCCTGGTTTTGAGAAACTCCTCGAGACGTAACGAGCGTCGCAAAGTTACATTTACTGGAGTATTCAAGAAATATAATTCCTTCTTGCCTGTTACATTTTGTCAGCTGCGAATTCAATAATGTAGAACGCAGGCATGCAAGTTGCATGAAATCAGTAGAGGTTCAAATATCAAAGATGTTTGCCAACTGTCGCTCGAGGTAACTTTTCACGGAACTAATCGGAAGGAGTGGAATCATTTCGCTATTACTGGAATCACGTGATTAATTTGTCTTTGCAAACTAAATGTCCTCCAAAAATTTTAAACTACTTTTAAGATTCCTTTATGTTTTAATCTTTATTTGTTTAGGCTAGATTCTTCTTCTCATAATAAATACATTTTATTAAGTACTCGAATACCACGATACCTCTTGAAATATTTCATTAATTTTTTTATTTGCGTTCTTACTGCTACAGCAAGTGTTCAAAATAATGACTTTGAACTCCGATGCATTTTCTAAAACGTATTAATATAAAAAACACTGCACTATAAACTTCATTTGGATCAAATGCAATGTAAGCTCTTTTTATTCACTCTTTGATACCTTTTCTGGTTGTTGGCATTTCGCTGTATACTTGCCGATATAACTTTCTTACCTGTAGCAATAATTACGCAAAAAAAAAAAAAATTAATGAAATATTTGAAGAGTGCCTTGAAACAATTTATTTTCTATTACAGATAGCCTGTGTAACATTGAATGACCTTCAACTATAGGTTATTGTATTTGTCTTGAAGCACTTTATTAGATTGTGTATAAGAAACTATATCATTCTATTTAAAAAAACAGAGTCGACTTTCATATCTCCTTTACGCATCCACCGATAAAAAAGTTATTAGCATTACGTTACGTGCTCCTCGAAATCAAACAACTCTTGTTAGACACTTTTTTTTCTATCGCTAAAAGTAAGCGAATTATTCAGATGGTCTGTTTTAATCCTTTTGTGCCACGCATTTTACGGAGTACATGCGAAGAATGCCTCGGGCTAATAGATTGGGCCGCTGACATTAAAAGGGTTAAATGTCTCAATCTGTAATACTTACAAATATATAAATCATTACTTTCATTATATGTATGAGGGAATGTATGAGGGAATGTTATGCGTAGATGCATGCGGCGTAGTGCAGGCGAGTAGTGCATGCGAGAGTGCGTGTGTGTGAGAGAACGACAATCCGACGCGATGGGCAGTCGTTAATGGGAATCGAAACCTCACGCGTCGTGACGGGAAAAGAATTCACACTTATTCACCATATTCATTATTATTATTATTATTGTTAATAAATAGTTTTAGAGTACGAACCGTCTTTTTCGGCACCCTCCCAACCACATCCTACATGTATTATATGATATCAACAATATCTGTGATGTACTTCATAATACTTCTTTAAGTTAGAAGTACTATCATCCTTGTTTGTGTCAAAGATACAATTTTGATATCGATGGCTGTAATGTACATTCTGTCTTAACTTCTCGACATTCTTGCGAACACATACTTAATGATACTATCAAAGTTCATGTTTCATGAAACATGAAAATAGATATAGTTATTCATAACTTGTATAAACTGTAAGTTAATTTTCACTTACTTTGTATTTCTTACATATACATGCATGGCTTCAGTAAATAGCACTGGAAATTAATTTACATCTATCCTATATGTTACTACGAACAATAAAATCTGAATTATGCGTAATGTTTGTAAGTATATGTCCGTCACTGTCTACGTATAACTCACATTTCTTGAAATTTATTGAGAATTCAAAGATTGGTATCGCCAGCTTCCGGGGGATCGTTATTAAAGAAGCTCCGCTGTATTCGATAAATGCGTCATTTGATCCTCGAAGCAGCGACAGAAGTAATCTTATTCGTGAGAATATTTTTTTTTCCTCAGATTTGTACAAGGATTCCTTGTTGTTTCCACATCTTTTATCATTTTTTCTTTTTTTAATTACTCACCGACCCAAGTTGCAGAATGTATGCCTTTCTCACGTCTGCCTAGCTAGCCCCCCCCCCCCCCACTTACATAAAATTTAAGGACAAAATTACATAAAATTTAAGGACAAAATTACATAATAATGCAAAAAAATTTATTTAAATGGGGGGGCTGAGTAGGCTGCCAGTCAGCCCCCCCCCCCCCACATATTAATGACAAGCAATATTGACAGAAAAACATGCCAATTATGAGACAAAACTTGCATTTGTACCAAGAAGGAAGTCCCTTAAGGGTTGGAGCGAAAAAATTGGAGTTACGTTAATATAATAGCACATAAATCCAGTATTAATCGTGTACAGTTGAATAATGAAATTTCAGTAATATTAGTCAGTTGCGGGACAAAACTTGCATTTGCATCAAGAGGGAAGTCCCTTAAGGGATGGAGCGCAAAAATCGAGTATTAATCGTGTACAGTTGAATAATGTAATTTTAGTAATATTAGCCAGTTACGAGACAAAACTTGCATTTGTACCAAGAGGGAAGTCCCTTAAGAGATGGAGTGTAAAAATCGAAGTTGCTCTTATATGATAGCGCATAATTCCTGCATGTTTTTCTGTCAATATTGCTTATCATTAATATGTGGGGGGGCTGACTGGCAGCCTATTCAGCCCCCCCATTTAAATAAATTTTTTTGCATTAAACGGAGCGAGCGCAAAATTTTGTTCTTACAGATTTGAAGAGCGCATAAATAGCGCATTATTATGTAATTTTGTTCTTAAATTTTATGTAAGTGGGGTAGGGGGGGGGGGCTATCTAGGCAGACGTTCCTTTCTCTTCGGGAGAAGTTCGATGTCAAAGAAAAAGTTTGCGCTTTTCGAGCGAGCTTGAGCTGTATTGTTCGACTTCCGTCACAATTCGAAGCTCTCCTATAACTTTATCGGGCGTCCGAGTGCCCCATAACTCCATCAAGTAGAGAACCCAATTTGCGGCGCGTGCGAGCGAGGAATAAGGCCAGCGCCAGAGCTCCTCACATAATGACACGGTCCCGGTACGAAAGAAGGGAATCGTTTCTATAAAGGACAGGTAATTAAAAACTCTTTTGGTAACGCATCGCCGTCGGGTAATTACAAGGGTAATAGGCTGCTACTTTGCGCGGTAAGTCCCTGGAAGTGGGGAAAGTGAACCTACCACTTTTTTCTCCTTTCATCCCACTGGCATTCACTTGCTTTTCTGGCCAAGTGTGCCTCGCGGGAATACGTACGGGAGCTCCGTAAAAAGTTCTTCGTTTCCTCCATTCCTGCGAGCTCGCGTCGGTGAAATGCCTTTCGAAATTACTGCGTTAAAAGTTCAAAGCGCCCACGCTGGGGTTCGACATTAGAAGCTATCCTGGAAAGCGGGAACAGCTTCGTTGCCCTCGTTTGGAACTTACGAATACACGCGTAACTCGCTTCCGTTTTAATGCTTCGGCAAAATTTGTTCAAATTTCCAGGTTAAATACTCAAGTCGACCAGCGTGAAAACGATTGGCACACTTGGCTAGGTAAACCTGCCTTGTTCCAACATTAGCCCAATCGTCGTCGCGTCTTATTTTAACCCCTTCGTACATACGGTATCGTTTCCGATACAATCTAATTACAGACAGTTCGTGTTGGATGGTTACTTCATATCAACTGTGCGTTTTCTTTCAAAGATTATTCTTTTAGATTGGCACACTACTTATTATTATTTTCAATACAATGATGAAACAATCATGATTTCATGTATATATTTTCAAGTTAATTGTAAGATATATTTCACATTTTAATGTTTTTAATCTTTGCTGCATTCCTTCTTTTTAACATTTTGATCACGTTTATATCGTTTACCGAAGTAATTTGGATGTATACTTGTCTCTTTATATCGATAAAAGTCATCATAAGTGGTTAGCGAAAAATATAAATGGTTTCTGTAATTTTTCTTGTAAAATTCGGAAAGTGTCAAATGATCGTACTCCATAAACCTAGTGTTAATCCAATAATTAATGTTAATTTGGCGTAAAATTATTCAAGTTATAACTTTGTTGCGTCTTGTAGATGCATTTAATCGATAGAGTTCACACTAGGAAAGAGTAATCTCTCCAGCAAATGCTTCAAACGAAAGTGTTCGATACTTAACACTTTGCAGTCGGAGCCGTTCGACGAG
Organism: Hylaeus volcanicus; assembly: GCF_026283585.1. Taxonomy (NCBI): domain Eukaryota; kingdom Metazoa; phylum Arthropoda; class Insecta; order Hymenoptera; family Colletidae; genus Hylaeus; species Hylaeus volcanicus. The sequence continues at coordinate 17,616,888 of NC_071976.1, forward strand.
CGAACGTCGCCGTGGACGAGAGATATTGGAGTACGCAGTAAAAAAGATATACACGTTTAACGTTTGCGTTATAAAAACTAAAGCTTTATTTAATGCGGAAAAACCGTTTCATGAAAATGAATAAAATTATAAACAAACAAAGAGAGAACAAACAACAAAACACATTTGGTTGTGTTTATATAGTCGTTTTATATTCGTGCATTTTGTGATATCGTTTGAAGTAGTCACCTATGTGTAAGGTCTGACTTCTTGTTAGAGGAACAAGTAGCACAATAGTACCTCGACTCTCTTCTTCTTGACACTTTAGGCTAGTATACCCACACGTATCTTATCGTTTAGAAAGACAGTCGTATAGTCGCTGGTGAGGTCGCAAACCGAAACAGCAGTTATTGCTTTATTGGCGCAGGTAACTCGAGACTAAATATGTTCTGTTACGAGTATCTCGGGTTTTTCTAAACTGAAAAAACCAAAAACTCTTGACGGTCATTAATTAACTAAGTTCCTACCACAGTACTTTCAATGAGTCCTTTTTCAATGAGTCCTTTTACAAATTACTGATTTAATCATGCTGCAATTTGTTAAAAGGTACTCCCTAGCCTAATATTACACACACATCATCCAAGGAAAAGGAAACTTCTGAAATAAAAAAAATTAAGAAAGTGAAGAAATTGAACCTCCTTAAAATAAAAATATCGGAAAGTAAAAATTAGTATTTTTCGTCATTATTATTAGCTTAAATCATAAATATTTGAATTAATTTGATTGAATTAGACTATAACCTTCTCCCCCCCCCCCCCAGAATGTACTTTACAAAACGAAAAAGTTTTATGGTAATCGATTCATTCATTACAGAATTATGTGTGAACATATATAAGAAGAATAAAGTTATCGAAATATGAACCTCCTAATTCTAGTATCGTTCGATCCTGAGCGAAAAGTCTAGCTCTATCCTTCTCTAAAAAGCTGTCAGATTACTAATTGCGATCGGCTTAAGTTGTAAAAATCGATTTCCGACCGATTTTACGACCTCGCAAGATTCCTACCAGCGACAATACGTGCGCGGTTCCATAATACTTCTTGCAGCTGTAAACTAACTTGGGCGGATATGTGCCGACACTAGTCCGCAAAGGGTTAAAGGGTTAATTAGTATATCTTCTTCAAAATGTCGTGTTTCCAGTTTGTTGTGCAAAATTGTAGCGATATTCTGATAGTCACTATCGCTGCAAGTTACCTACATACAGAGTGTCCCAAAAATGTTGGAGGATCCTTGAAAGGGGTAGTTCGGGGGAATAATTTGAAACAACAGTTTCCTCAGCGAAAATGTTGTTCGAGGCTTCGTTAAGGGTGCGCAGGAGCCAGAGCCGAACTCCGAGTTGACTTCAGCGACAGTTGCGGAAAAAGTAGGAAACACCGGGACAAGGACAGAGAGGGCGATACAACAATTGCAGGAAAGACGAGGACAGGGCGATTAGGCTAGCATATTTTTTTGTCCAGGATATTGAAGCAAAGAAGCAATATTTTCTAATAATTCTGGTTTTAATATATTCGTTATACTTTGGCGGATGCGACTCCAAGGCCTGATTTTGCAATTTCGGACTTAAAACTTTATAAACAATAAAAGTACGTTTGCTATCTTCATTTTATTGTTTATAAAGTTTTAAGACCGAAATTGCAAAATCAGGCCCTGGAGTCGCATCCGCCAAAGTGTAACGAATATATTAAAACCAGAATTATTAGAAAATATTGCTTCTTTGCTTCAATATCTTGGAAAAATATCATGCTAGCCTAATCGTCCTGTCCTCGTCTCTCCTGCAATTGTTGTATCGCCCTCTCTTTCCTTATCCCGGAGTTTCCTACTTTTTCCGCAACTGTCGCTGAAGTCACCCGGAGTTTGGCTCTGGCTCCTGCACACCCTTAAGGAGATATTAACAGAAACTCCCGACCAAACAGAGCGTGAGTATGCCGGTGGAGCGTCCGCAGTAGTATAGGCTAGCACTAGGCGGCCGCGCTCGTACGCTACCGCGGGCACTCCACCAGTATACTCGCGCTCTGATTGGCCGGAGTTTTCTGTTAAAATCTCCTTAACACGTTGACTGCGACGTTCGAATTCGTGGTTGCTACCACGCGGCGGAAGGAACGGAAGGAACGGCGGGTAGCAACAATAGAGGTTGAGAAGCAAGACGGCGGAAAACACACTTTTTCTTTTCCAAGACTAAAACGGCCGAGAAGGTAAACAGACGGACTAACGATGAGCCCATATAGCACGTTTCAAGTCGAAACATCGAAAATACAAGGGTGGGGAGCGTTCTAAAAGGAAGAAAGGATGAAACGCACACCGTGCGTCCGCCGCCGCTGTGGCGAGAATTACAGAACGCACACCGTGCGTCCTCCGCAGTCAACCTGTTAACGAAGCCTCGGACAACATTTTCGCTAAGGAAAAAGTTGTGTCAAATCATCCTCCCAGAACCACCCCTTTCAGGAACCTCCAACATTTTTGGGACACCCTGCATATCTCAACAACAAGATTATTGTCACGTTAATTAGACTACTGTTAATGTATGTTGTTTCGATCTACATTACCCGAAATAAAATGAATAAGCGATATTGCAATCATAGACTACGAATGAAATAGAAGAATTAACTCGTTTACCTAATTCCTTATTTAAAATTAAAATGAGTGTAGAAACAATTCCTAACTATATCTTCTCATTTAATATGTAAAGCGTGATTGATGGGATTGGTTTCGCCGAGAGTTCCCGATTATATTTAGAATTTGTAATGCGTCATCCAACGAAGGAGAAATTTCCAGCGATTCGAATTGCATCCTCGGTTTGCAACGCTTGCGATGGTTTAGTGCCGTTATAGCGAAACGGTGGAGCAACATCAACATCTCATCGTTAATTCCTACTTTAACTTCGGCGTCGATCATCAATTCCCACTTTAATTTCTACGTCGTGGAAAGTCATCGGTGAAATGTAATTTTCTTGGGTGTCGTGGATCACGTTCGGGTCGATGTAATTTGTGTTCCCTGGCATCGCATCCAACTGCGAAAGTGTTTGTAGATCACGTAGAACGTTGAGGTACTGCACTTGACCTCGTTTGCGAAGGCGAGTATCAATTGCACCCACGAGTAACTGAGAAACCCTCTCCTACCTTTAGAAATTCGTTTCGGATTCTCCTTACGGAAATTAATACTATTGAAAACTAAAATAAGGTAAAGAATACTTGGTTTAATTTTTGATAATCTAACTCTAGTATTTATTTGATTAAATTTATGCTACGCATTTTTCGGTCTTCCAAAACAATTTATTTTCTTATTAATGTTTTTGATATTTATATGGTAATGCCCATTAGTAATTACACGATTAATTTAAATATATTTTTATAGAAAAAAAAAATAGGAGACAGCATTGGTTTGAAAGTTAATTGTAAGAAATGATGGTACCTAATATTTTTATGGAAGTATCTATCGAATAAATTTTAACTACACTGAAGGACGAAACTTAGGGCACACTTTTTCAAAACGTTGTAACTATGGTAGTTTTAAACCGACGGAGGGGGTTGAAAAGAGATATTCCGCCCCCAAACCAAGGGGTGCCTATAAGGGGTTCGTCGTGGGCGTGGTATGTTCTGGATCAGGGGATTCCAATGAATGAATTGAGTCCAAATTCGGGACACTTGTTCAAAAATTGTGGATTTTGGATGGCGTGGGGTGTTCTGAGGGATGGGTTGGCCGTGAGGGATTCCAGGTGGTGCATTCTGTAGAGGGTATCAAGAAGAGCCGCCCCAAAGGATTTTTTTATTTTTTCAACCTCTTGCGTCACCCCTGGTCCCTTCAGAAATACCGTTTTTTGCACCACCCTCTTTACGGGGGTGAATTAACCCCTTCGCGTTAACCCTCGCCAATGCAACTTTACACACGGCTAGGGGACACTTCAAAAGTACTCCTCACGCAGTTTCATTTCAATCGGTTGAAAACTCCCATAGTTACGACGGTTTGAAAAAGTGTCGCGCTAATTGTTGAGAGTAGTGTAGTATATCATACACAAGTGTTACATTTATTTGTACAAGTATATTTCGAATAGAAGTGTATAGTCTCTAGTATTGAGTGGTCCTCCAAAATAAACAAGTTAGTCGGCACACCACGTTTTATCACCAACAAAGCTCGAAGGATTATTTTCATAACCCACCACGAGCGTAAATACATAAAACGGACAATGCTATTATATCCAAAGGGAAGGTATATGAATTTTAGGAACGTCGTCATCAAAGTCTTTTATCGAATTTTCCACAAAATCTTCCTTTGCTTTGTGATGGGAACGTAAATGGAGCTTGTAAATCCTTAAATGAATTATCGTCGCGGAACGAAATAACCTGCTTCGTTTCGTGTTCGTATGCTGGGTGAGAATGAGAGAGAGCGAGAGATAGAATGACGAGGTAGGAAACTAATAGAAAGGAAAAGGGGAGGAAAGCTAAGAAAGGGAATAGAGAGACATCGATCTATCGACTGCGTTGTGCACCACGTCGATCAGAATTCAAACCACGCGACTGGAGCATTCTACTGTCCCTGGGACCAGCTGACATATCGGACACCTGAGTCACTCTCAATTTAAAGGATTTACGAGCTTTCCCTATTCGAACATACACGTTACTATAGCCTGTATAAACGCTATCAAACATTGACGATCTTCGATCGAATCGTAAACCATAATTTAGAGGAAAACTTTCAGCTACGAGCTCGGCGAAACTCAATACGCTGCGAAATATTTTAGAATGCAGAATATGAAACGAAAAAGGCACTGGTACTATCATAGTATACGAATACTAACAAAAATCCGCACGCGGAAAAATTGATCAAATTTAAATTATTCAGCCTCTTGTAACAGGATTTATTGGAATTTGATTCAGTACTGTTCAAACATTTTGAAATGTGCTTTTTGGAAAATAGGGATCTGTTTGAAATCTAAAGAAGAGGGATGTTTGTTATGTCTGTGTTTATTTATTCAGAATCTAATTGTTTTTATTGATTTTAATACAATTCTTTACCCCAGTTCTTGAAAAGATTATTTAAGTTTCACTGAATCATAAACACAAATCCAAAAAATACTCTTGCTATAACCAATTTAAGAACAGGCTCTACTAATAGAATTTATAACAGTGAAACTCGCGATCAGTGATTTCCAAACTTTTTGACGACCATCCCTAAATGGAGAGAATTATTATATTCAAAATTTATAGACAATATACTTTTATTACTCCTCGATGTTAAAAAGTATTTCCCTATAAATTACGTAATTACCAAAGTTGTAGGAATTGTAACTAAAAGAAAACGAAAAGTAGGGGAATATTTAAAAAAATTACTTGCAAGTAAATATGTATCCCATTACAACAGTAAAAGTGTATACACATATTACTTGTCCAATCAAATCAAAATTAAAAAATAATAACAAACATTTTTTAAATATGCTTTTATTTATAAAACGCACTGGAAAATATACAATAATGTGTTTTTCCTAATTTATGTATTTATATACCATTCTGTTTGGACGTCCCTAACATTATTCATTCTCCGAATTCAATAATATCGTTACAGAGAGTTTAAAGGTCAACACTTTAGAAATGTGGTAAAAATACAAATAAATAAATTTGTTGAAAGTTCTAGACTAGAATACTCCTTTAACAGTATTATGTTTGCGTTTTAGTTATTTCTTCTTTCTTCTACATATTATCACGCAAATACTATAAAGAGACACTGTGTACCGAACTGGTTTCCTGTTACACCTCGAAGCAATGTAAAAGTATCTTCAACTAAAGAGTTCCCCTCTCCCAGATACGTAATCGTTATCGACAGCAGCGCCACTTATTTTGTTAAAAATCGAGACCTCTTAGTATGCCGCCGCGATTATTCAGTGCACGGAGCGTATTGCCCGCTTGAATTACAATTCCTCTTCCTCCGTTCGACAATGGGTATCCTTGATACGATAAAAGAGCCCGTACGATTGCCTCGTACGTGCAAAGGTTCATGGGTCTATGGTCGCAAAGTGCGTTAAGTCCGCAGACGGAAGTGAATCGGAACCGAGTTCCCGGTTCATTGCCAATCTGATTGAGTTCTGGGTACGATACTTCGCATAAATTCAAATCTTTCTCGTCTGTTCTTATCCCTGTTCCTACGTGAATTTTAACCGCCAGTCCCTTTGCAGGCAAATGACTTCGTCTATATGAAGTTTGTGCACTTCAGAATATGTATGTCATATACATATACCATCTGATCAAATTTCACCCAGACTGGTCCATTTAAATCGCTCGCGTAAACTGAATCGGTAAAATATTTGTTTTCTAGCTTGGTACAACCTTCTTTGACATTCGTATGAAGTGCGCGCGGGATACGTCCATTTTTGTGAGTTTGGCAGTCATTTGTGTATGACGCGAAAAGTTTGTCTGGCGATTTTTGCTATGGGAAAAAAAATGGATCAACGAGTTTGCTTGAAATTTTGTGTTTCCAATGGTATTACGGCTACGCAGTCTTTGAAAATGTTACAAAAGTGTTATGGGGAGTCTACCCTATCGAGAACTCAAGTATTTGAGTGGCATAAAGCATTCAGTGAGGGTCGTGAGGTCGTAGAAAACTTGCCTCATGCGAGTCGTTCATCCACCTCTGTTAATGACGATAATATTGAAAAAGTGAAGGAAATCGTACTTGGAAATCGTCGGGTTGGCATTAGAAAGATAGCAGAGCCTCTCAACATTTCTTATGGATCGACTCAACACATTGTGGTTGATGTTTTGGGTATGAAGCGTGTTGCCGCCAGACTCGTACCGAAAGATCTCAATTTTCTAGCATTCTAGCCTGATTGTGACTAAATTTTTAGCCAAACACGAAACAAAAGTCATTGCTCAACCATCGTATTCGCCAGATTTAGCTCCCTGTGACTTTTTTCTGTTTTCGAAACTCAAATATCCCAAATTAGGTTATTTGTATTTTTCTTTGCAAGATTTTTAAAAATATTTTTGTGTGCCTAAAGATCTCCAAAAGATGATCAAAAACTTTTGTACGATATTATTCATATAGTATCAATGAGATTTTAACTTCAAGCACAAAATGAATTATTAAGATTCTTATAAAATAAATGACTTGAGATTAGCAACTATGTACTTTACTTTTTATTACCATGAACCATGAAAGTACTGTCATCGACAGGAACTATTTTAACGTTAATACAATCAATAAATAAATTTTATAATGCTCATACAAAAATATTTGTATACTCATTCTGAATAGTATTATTATTATTGCTTAATTTTTCGGTCGTTATACCAGAAAGACTCATTAAATATCACTTTCGAAAACTCTAAGTTCATGGCACGTCAGCTATTGAGGTCGAAATTAAAATCAAGATAACGGTCATTGTTTACAGGAAGATTTGAAATATCTTGTGTTAGTTCTCAAGAATAACCGTATCAACAAACTTTCACAAAATATGTTCCTTAGGACAGTATCTGTTGACGCGAATCACTTTAATCGTAAGGAAATCAAACTTAAGGAACACGAAGCTCCTTTATCCTTTCTTCGATCCATGCATTCAACGTTACACGCTCTCTCGACTGGTTAAAATCAGAATTCGAGCAAGCGTTAGAGCTTCTTACCTCCGAAACGATTAATCCATCACGATGGCGCTCCGAAGGCACTCGAATGGCAACCAACGACGCATTCTGCTGGTATACAACGTCTCGAATAATATGTTTTCACCTATACGAATTTCAAGGAGCGTTTCGAGCCTGGGGAGCGCGACGCGGTTAGCATTCATGCACGTCCGGTTGCAGATTGATTGCTGATCCCTAAATTGTCCCAAAGTTGCTTTACACGTTTCAGTAGCGTGTTGGAGAAGTTATGGTCTCTTGGCTATGTTTATGTAAGTTGACGTGACGGATATATAGTTGCGTCTGGCGTTACCTAACTAACTAACAGGCGTATCATCAGTGGACCAGCCTTCTCCGAAGGTATCTGTGCCTCCCAATTAGTCGAGTTAGAATTGCAGATTCGTCGGAAGTTGAGTTGAATGGGCAGTTTAGTTCGTAGGTACGTGGGCAGATTGTTTGAAAATTCGCGACCTTAGTGTAGAAAAAACTGTTTTCTTGAAAAATGTTTTCAAATGTAATACTTTTCATCGCATTCCTTATAGATTTAAATAGTCTTCTTCATATTGGAAGATTTACTTTTGAATTATTCAATAACCAGTACCACGATGTCTTCTCCCGTTGAATCTTTCTTCGAGTAAGATCTTTTTGTGAGTCGCAAAGATTTCATTCTTTTAAGTCTTCTTCCGAAACAAGCAATTTGAAATATAAAATTATTCTAATAGTGTTTACAAAAAATTATACGTGCTCTTGTCTTCATACCCGAAAGGTATGGTAGAAAGAGTTAGATATAAAACAAGTTAATTTGTCACTATTTGAGAATAATAAATAAGTTGGACATGACTTAGTATTTAAGAAACAAGAACTATTGTAACTATTTTTAAACTTCAGTTAGATTTTTTAAATGTCCTTCTTCTCAGATATTTTATTGAAAACGAATCTTTCTCAATCATATCGTAACATTTTTCGCATATCATAATTCCTTTCATGCATCGTGCTCAAACATTCTATTAAACAAAAGAGAACTAAAGTTGTAAATGTTGTAATGAAACTGTTAGGAAACACATCCTATTATGATTATCACCAGGAAAGTTCAGTAACAATATTACCAAGTTTTTGTCTTCGATAATGATGAATTTGCTTCGTGCATACTATCGTACGCGCGAAAGGAAAAAAGTCTTTCTTCAAGAATTTTTATTTTACATAACAAATAATTGTAAAATGCCAACCTTTTTGCACATAATAAGTACCAGACATGTTAAACTAATAAAGAATATTTTTGTTGTTTATCTTTAATAATTTTTTAAATTGTTATAGTCAGGAGAAATTTATTCTCTTTTTCGACGGTTGACACGATAATTTATCATCGGATTATCTGAAAGCAAAAAATCAAAATGATTATTAAAATATATCTTTATAGCTATTGTTTATACTAAAATCAAACATCTCTAATTGAAAACGAAACATAATGGCTGACTTTTAAATTTTTTCAAAACATTTTTTTGTTTTTATTTAATCATTTAAATATATGATTAAATATTAATGAATAATTATAATTTTTTACAAGCGATAACTACAAAACTATATTCCGATAATCCGTTTGATTTTTTGCTTTTGGATGACTAAATATCTAGTTGTCATATCAACGTGGAAAAAGAGGACAAATTTCATGCAGCTCTTTCTAATGAAAAACCATTATTAAAAATAAACAAATCGAATTTTTACATGTCGACTATAATGTATAGAAACATTGAAATTCCATGATTATTTGCTATACGAAATAAGAATTCCTAACAATAAATCTTCTTTCCTTTCACGCAAACGACAAAAGCACCTTTTCGCGCTCTTCTTTGAAATTCGATTTTACATCGTACTTCCTTGCAATTGAAATTCGTCCTTTTAATATTTAACCCTGAATCGAGCACAATGCATACCAACCTCGAAGTTTAGGCATTCGAATGGCAGGAGCCGCCTTAAAGTTCACGCAACTTGAACTGCAGGACAATTTCCGTTTCCCATTCGACTACAACTTCCGCGAGGCGCTTACATACACAAAGCCCCCTTTTCGACGCGTGTCTTCCCCCTCAGGCACGTGTCTGCGTCATATGACGTCGCTATTCGTTCCGCGATTGCCGGGACACATAGTTAGCTGTTTGGAAGCCATCAAACAGCCATTTCCGCGCGTTTCGGTAAGCTGAAATCGCTTGTCGCTGTCGTTTACTACTATCCCTTGTCCTGTGCGATCAAAATTCACCTACGAATCGGCAGTTCTTGAAATGTAATTATCACGAGTTTCAACGAAACGTGCGTAAACTTGAAATGTCCACAAATTGATATTCTTTGGGTTTGGTTAGCGTTTAAAGGTTTCTAACGACGAATACGTGAGGAAAAGGTGCTTAATTGGACAACTGTGGACATTTTTAAATTGTAATTGTAGTATCGGGCAAGTCGCACGGAGTCGTTCCGAGAGAAAGCGAGGGATGGGAAAAACCCACGGGCCAGCGGGCCCGTAACGGGAAGTTTGCGTGGTGGAAGAATGCGAGGGTCTAGGGCTCTAGGGGATGTTTTAGCCAAAAGGCCAGTTGTTTTTGGGCAGTGAATTTGAGCGGAGTGGTCGAGACGCGCTAAGTCGTATACTTGTATTAAACCATTATTCTAATATACGTATTTTTATGAACAAAATAAACACTACATAATGTTCCTAATAATCGAACTGTAAATATTTTTATTGATTAGTATTAGAGATAACTGTATGTTCCATTGTTCTTTCCAAATGTTAAAAACATTCGCAGCTCAACCTGCAATGTCCAATATGGAGACTCACGCCTGACTTTACTGGCTTGCTTTAGTGACGCGTAGAACAAGGGAATCTCAGAGCCCATCAGAGTGTCACGTTCTCACATCAAGGGATTTGAAGCACAGAATAGTGGCATTTGTAAAGTTCATTCGCAAATCACCAATCGAACAGTGCGGACGCGTATCCAATATCCAATACTGACAACTCTATAAACTGTGAATATCGTTACTTTTATTAAACAAGTTGAATTTAAACAGCCGAGTTCATTTAATCATTAATTCGGTCGCGTCTAATAGCGTCGCGTCTTTGCGTATCCGGATTTACGACCTGGATTGATTTAGAATTCAATCGCGCTACGACCACGCAAAACATACCGTTTCATTATTTATACTATTATCAGTTGTCACCTACAACGAACAAATAACCGTGTTTGTGGCTCCTCGAGCAAAACACTGACCAGCTTACAACGAATTAGAGTTAAGAAACTCCGACAAAAGCTGGGTTACCGTTGAAAAACTTCACGATACAGCGCGAGGGATAGTCGGAGGCTGAAGAAACAACGCGTGGGTGTACGGCGAGAGAGTCGGTCGGTTGGAGAACGAAGGTACGGTGATAGCGAAAAGAAGAGGAGCAAGAAGAGCGTTTGGAACCACCGTGGGATCTCCGTAACGATTTGTTCGCGGGGTTTGATTTATAAGTCTGCTAGAGTTGTCATGGGGTGAGTCGGCCTCCTGCTCAACCTTCGTCTTGTTTGCTACGGGATAGAAGAACCGGATGCCTTGGCGGGGCAGAGGGGAAAAGGGTGGAAGAAAGTAGGGAAGCAAAGAGTTAAGGAACGATCGCCGACCCGTGGCTTCACTTACGGATGATACATTGCTTCGTAGTCGACTTCAGGCACAGAGAGATGGAACTGCGGTAATGGATTCCGAATGGTTGAAAATAGTCGGTCCATGTCACCATGGAATCGTTTCGTTTCGCACTGAAATTCGTGGCACGCGATTTCGTTTCGCGAAGATTGATACGATTGGGAAGAATCACACAGGAATCCAGCATGATCATCGACTAATATCATCACACCTGTTAAGACGGCACATCACAGTAACGTAAGTTGAAAATAGACGCATTTTCAAGAATTTTCGTCAAACAAACGCAAATAAATTTATTGCTTACTAAAGTTAATATATTCATATTGAAAAATACAGAAAGTCAGTTTTTAATCCAATTTATTCACCCATATTCATTATAATTATCGTCAAAATATCCGTTACAGCAAAATCGTTGATGTGCTGTTGACAGCGATTAGACTAGAAGTTTTTGACAATCGCTACATTTAGGGAAAAATTGATATTTTAATCAATGGAAAAAGGGTGGAAAAAGTGAAACAGTTTGATCAAAACAACAGAAGGCAGTTACTAATTAAAAAACACTACGTATAATGATAGAGAATAATTTTGTGTACAGTAACCGTCCTCACTCATATCAATTGGATGTATAGCTTTCTTGTTCTCTTGTCAACCAAGTTGAACTGTAGAGTGTAGCGTACATTTTGACAATGGATATAGCGGATATGAATAAATAAAATGTATTAAAAACTAATTTTTTACATTCTTCAATATGTACGCATTAAGTACATATGTTCGTTTGACAAGAATTTTCAAAAAATGCGTCTATTTTTAAGTCGTTACTGTAATGTGCTCCTTCGAAGTTTTGTATACTGAGAAGAAATATGCATATAGTGAAAAACATACTTACCTTTAATCAGTCAAACCAAAACCATAAAGGAGACTTTCTTCTTGTTCGAAAGGGTCCTGCTATGCAGAAACTTCTCTGTTTCATGCTCAATTAGAGCTTTGAATTGAAAATTTAATGGAACTTGAATCTATGTGCGGTAACAATAGGGCCAAGCGTCGTCTCCTTCAAATAGCTATATCCTTATTAATTTCAAGAAGCTAGGCATAAGAACTTGTGCGTATATTTTTTGTATTTTATTCTTTTAGAGTATACAAAAAAATTAATTTTCTCAAAGGTTCACACTAGAATACCCTTTCAAGAACACGACGTGTTTACTTATCCTACGTATTTGTACCATTCTTGGAGTGACAGTGAATCTGTGAAGGTATCAGGAGTATTTTCGTTGGATACAAAAGATTCTTGTATCTCTGTAATTCGTTCTCCATTTTATCCAAGTTTACTATCAACATAGTTTCCTATCAAAATAATGTTCCCTTTACGGGAGACCAATAGAGACAAATCGGAAAAGGTTGAGTTTCTAAACTTGCGCATCCCCAGGGCTATTTACTTCGGGTTCCGCAGAACTTGGGTATACCAGAGTCAATACAGACATCCCCGAGGCGTGGCGGCCGATACCGACGAACACCAGGACGTTATATCTTAAACCGACGATTTCGGAATCCTGGAACCAGATTTTCATCATGTAAGGGTTGTAAAACTGGATCTTTCAGTCATGCGAATCGATGAAGGCAGTCATAAGAGAATTCGATGTAAACGACGGTATTTGAACATGCTCTCGATGATTTTGAGACTACTCTAAACAATAGCAATAATATTCAACTGGATTATTCTATAATCATATACGTAAATGTACTAGTAGAACTACCAAGTCGATCAATTTGACCTTCTTTTTAAAATTGCTTAATTATTTACAATTCTTTTGCTACAATTTTTAGAACCAAACGATACGAGCGAGTTCTATAAATTTGGGGATGCATTGGACAATCACAATTTACTGGTCCAGGTATGAGGATGGCATTCACATAAACAACGAGTCGCTTTGGTAAATGTGGTCGCTAATAGACGTTGATGCGACCTTAAACAAATCATTTAAGAAAACAATTGTTTGAAATAATTGTAGAAACAGAGACAACTAATTGTACTGGTTAATTGATTTATTCTACTTATCTTTAATTTCAAGTCAGACATTAGCGTTAAAATATTTCGTGGGTGATACAGTATATGAGTTATAGATAGCCCTCCTACAACACGGTTTCGCTATAACACGATTCATAAATTGCGGGAACCCTTCGACAACATGGCATCATAGAAATCGGTTTCGCTCTACTACGATAAGAAAATTGCAAAAACCTTTGTACAACATTATACTTCTACAGGCCGCTAAGTTTGCTGTATTAACGGTTTGAGTCCCAAAGACTTTTAAAAAACCGCGGTCAAAAAAGATCCGAACGTTGCGATAGCGCTTGTCTGAATCAAGTATGAAGAAACCCAGCGGTGCGATAACGCTCGTCGTATTTTGTGTCGAACAAGAAACAGCTACGTGATGTACGTGCGTCAGTAAACTTAAGCGCGCTACTTGAACAGTCAGTAACTGCACTAACTGCGTCAGTAGTCCAGTTGTTAGAATTGAGCTTTGAGAATCAAAGACGGTGAAGTTAAATTCTGTAATCTCAAAATTACCGGTACCTATTGTCTATGTAATTTGGGATAAGCAGATCTTTCGCACAGAAGTCTTGGATCCGAAAGCCTTCTTTATTAAAGTCCACCCTTTGAAAATCCCTTGTCTCGGTTGTCTATTCTTTGAAGATCCTTTCCATCGTAACCTAGAATTTGAAGATCTTCTACCTCAGAGTCCAAAACTTTGAAATCTTCTGTAAGATAGTTTCCTGAAAACTTTGGGGCATAGTCAAGAATTTTTTGATCGTCCCTAGTAACTCATGTTAGATTTCTTGTGTCGTAACTTATGATGCAGAATTTCTTTGTATTTAGATCTACGATTCCAAGATCTTTTCTATTAGGAACGTGTAAGTTTGTTTATATTGTGTTACAAACTTTTCAAATTCTTCGTATTCAGATACAAGATTTGAATATCAATCTACATAATATTTTCATAAATTTGTCTACATCCAAAATATTTTCTTTTTCTCATTATTATTTCACAACGATTTCAGTCATATATATTCTAAATAGACACCAATTTTACATTTCCACCATAACAGATTGCAAGTAGAAACATCAAGTACTGCACGTTCATACATTCATTCGATCAAACAGATCGATCTGTTAGAAATTATTTAGTTAATCTTTTTTACCCTTTGCGCTCGATGATATTTTCGCAACTCCAGATAATTTTGCGAATATTCGATCAACTTTCTTCAACTTATGTAAAACAATCTTATACACAAATTAATGTAAAGAAATATGTATTATACTTTAGCATTGGCTTCAATTGCAGCAAAATTTTTGTTTACAGATCTCTACATATATGTAGTGAGATTTGAAGTTAATTGGATCATGTCAAAATTTTCGAGTTTTTACTCGTGAGCCACAACCCTCGACCTATAATTAACCCATAACCTGTGAACGTGTATTGTCATCCAGAGTACGCGTTTGCAAAATTTCACACTGATTGTATGTTATGTAACAAAAGTATATAATAAACGAATATTGTCGCCTCACAGTCACCACTTGAGTTGCCCCTCGAATGGAAAGGGTTCATCATTCAATGCGAAATTGAATTTAATTTTATGAACGAGTTTGTACTTTCCATCGATCGAACAACAGGTCCGTAGCTGCTTTATATTTTATTCTCTATCCGAAATATTTATCTGGATAAGAATATTTCTCATCTCTGCTTGGTATCATATCGCTTTCCACTTCTCCGCTCGTGTATTCTCCAATTTCCCTTTTTCCAGACTCAACTCGCGCGAAACCGCCGGCATACAAATCGATGCACAGCGGTTCAAATCTCCAAAACCCTGGCCAAAAATCGAAAAATAAAAGTTGTAATTTAGAATTATTGACATTGAAATTTTGTAGAGTAATAATAATAATTTTTTGTACAACTGTGATTAAAATTCTTTTTTAATAAATACTCTTTCTGGAGATTAATAGAATATGTGTATGTAATTATTTTCAATTATTTTCAGTCGATATGTGTTCAAAAATGGCGTCAAAGGCAGACCGAAAATCATAAATAAACTTGTGATCGCCGGAGATCGCAAGGAGTGTGCATATGAAATATGCAGATTAAGATGTGCTCTAACAGAGTATAGAAACAAATCATAAGCCTAATTGGGCCATTTGTTTTAAAGTCATTTTAAACATTACAGTGTTTGCTGAAGATTTATTTTCCAATGGAGTGTTCTATTATATTTAAACGCAGATCAGAATAAAAAAATTTTTGGGTATTTAATTTGAAGTTAAAAATAAAATACGGAAAATAATATTGTGAATTTATTCTTCAATAATCATATGATTTTATTTGAACGTAAATTGGCACACAAATGCTATTAAGTTTTAATTTAAACGGTGTATAAAATAATTAGTTGCATTTTACAAATTGTACCAATGTTTATCTTAACAGTACTATACATTACAAAATTATTAAAAATCTAAACGATTAAAATTGAGAAATGTCTTCGTCTGTAAAATTAAAACTACATTCTACGCACATTCTACTATATTAAAAATATTTACATGACGATTAACATTAAAATAAAATCATATATTAGATCTGCCACTTGGAATATTTTATTCCTGACGTCAAAATAGAAATCAGCGATGCCGAAAACTCATTTATACTAACGTCTATTTAAATACCACCCATTAAAAAATAAGTTATATATATATTGAATCTGCCATTTTGAATTTTGCAATTCTGAAATCATATTCGTAATTTTCACCCTAAGTAAATAATAAATAGCAAATTGTATGACAACCTGACAATTTTTTTATTTTTCGCCAGGGTTTCAGCGATTTGAACGACTGTGCGACGCGTGAAAATTCACGGGCCCGAGATTTGGGCTTTGCCTCCATAGAGGTTTTGTCGATCAAAAGGTTTTGTCGATCTGATTTTTATCGATCCGTTCGCCGCGAAGCGCAGCGAAACATAAAAATGTCGATAACGTTAACGAACGGAATTGGCGATTTTTATTTCCAAGTTGGCGGTCGTCCAGTTGTGCGCCATTTTACACGCTTCCCAGCAGCTCGTTCGACATCATTGTTAGGAGAAACGCAGATTGGATATTGGATTTCGCGTACGAGCCGCTGTTCGCCTTCGATGCGTAGGCGTTTCGTAGGTGCTCGTTGGCGATCGCGATCAACACTAGATTCAAACATCGAGGGACAATTGATGTAGGTGTCGACCAACTAACCGTTCACACGACATAGCAGAATCGTTGTTTTTTGTTTCACTATTATGCGATCAAGTGATTCATAGAGTGTCTTACAATTAGGCAGAAGTGGCGCTAGAATTTTCTTGATGCATTTTTTAATTTAGACGCTTTATCTTAATTTATGTTGTTTTGGTCATTGCATATGGTTTCATAGAGTTAATACGTTTCTAAAAGATGTTGCTCTTTATGTTATAACGCGACAGTAGTAGTAAATATAAATGTATAATATACATTGCCGAGCATATGACAATCGTGACTGTTATTTCACTGTGAAATTGGTTAGTTTCGAATGCAACCGAAGCGTGAAACATTGGTTGAAAATTATAGAAAAGACGTTACATTATCGTTATATTGTATCGAACGTGTGTCGGAGAGGTTTGAATGTTTCGACTACAATCAAAAATATAATAGAAAAACTCGAAATGTATGGAAATTATGTTTTATCAAAAAAAAAAAAAAAAAACATCAAATAATGACATCTTCTTACATTTTCGACAAGCTAATGACTAGATGCCCAACCGGAATAGTTGTTGTTTTTATTATTTATTTCTACGAGTTATTATTTATTTCTGTTTCGGTTTTTTAATTGTTAATTTTTTTAATTGACTTATATAAAGAATTTAATAAAGTGTATAAATAGTGTAATTGTTTCGAGCAAGCAAAGTAGGTACTATGATTGAGAACAAAAAAGAGACTGAAAGCATTTTTAATATTTGAGAATTATGCGATACTTTTTTCTATTATAGTTTTTCGTATAATAGGAGTATATTTTTTTATATATTACTATTTAATACATTCAATTGTATCGTTTACAGCTTCCGAAGATAACCTTAAAACAAAGACTCAAAATACAAGTAAGTAGGAACTCGTATGGAATTACATAATCACCACTTTTTAAGTTGTAACACACAAGATGATCTATGAATAATTAAATTAAGTATCACAAATTAAATATATCCAAATTCCATTTATCCAAAATACATTGACTAAAATTAAAACAGGGTGGTATAGAGATAAAATAATTTTAGAAAAAAAGATATAACCGATTCCAAAAAATATTAAAACTCCACTAAAAAGTATGAAATAATTCCTATTTCCTTTATATTAAATTATATTAATTAATATATTAAGTTTCCATTTCCTTTACATTAAATTATATTAAATAATCTTTTCGGAGGCGGTGCAAAATTAAAGATTACTTACATTCAACATTACCAAACTTGGTTTAACTTTCTGTCGGAGGAACAAAACATATGACCACAAATTATTGTTATCATTATATCTACTTTAGACATCATATACATTAACAATATTCAATATTGCTCGACTCCACCAAACACTATCCTAAACATACTCAGACAGTATTTCCGTGTAGATATTATACAAATTAAAAGCATTCCATACTGCTGTCCCCACCAAGAACTAACTCAAGCAAGAATTTAAAAGTTTTAATTTTGCGCCGCCTCCGAACGCCTTCTAAAATATTATCAAAGTTAAAAAAACTTTACATAAATTCTTCTGTGTAAAAAAATATCCCGAGAAACACTTAATACTTGCCCTCTTAATGTGATTTACCTTAAACATCCTATTCGATATCGTTCAAACTTTTATGGCTTCTAGAATATTCTGCCTTTTTTATGCCGTTCAGAGTATCCCCGTAACCCAATAAAGGTAATACAACAGTTTGACAGAGAAAAGTTATTTTGATGTAAATGTTGGCATTTTATTAAAGCAGCCTGTACTTCCAAGTAGCCGACGTATCGGTTTTCCGTGATTCGCGGACGAATCGACACACGTTGCAGCTATCCCTTTGATCAATCGGCGGCAGATCGAGTGCAACGCGCGTGTAAGTGACGCGCATGCCTTTGGCGCGCCATTAATGAACGCAAACGCGCGCGACAAGTAATGCAATTAATTAGAAGCCACGCAATCCACGAGTCTCCATATTCTGCGGTGCGCGTTATCGTCGCCACATCCGCGTTACTGATCTCAGCAATGTCCCTTCTGTAAAGATATCGTTGGCCTTTTGTTTCAACGTCGTACATCTGAGCCGCTTTCTCTAAATATCATCAACGCTAAAACTGTGAACTTCTTTTTTAACACTACTAACTTATTATTAATACTCTTCCCTGAATTCTTAGCTACTATTTAATGGGTATCAGGACGAAGGACCCATATCACAAATTTTCGAAAATTGGGTTTTTGTTGCAAAAGTTCCTATTTGCAATGACTGATAATTATCTAGTGTTTTAATGTTTACCTTTGAACACCATTACATTTGTTAGTAGTCTATAGAAAGTTATAAACTCACGTCTTGAAAATGGAAAAAGAGCTAATGCATTAAGAGCATTTTTCTTCATTTTTCTAAAATTTTAACTTTGTAACTTAAGCCATTCTTCTAGACACCCATTCAATTATTAGAAAACTAATTATATTGACAAATTGATTTGCCTTTCCTCTCTCTAATTTCAACAATATACTAGCATATTTAACACGTTCCGTGCCAAGTCGTCTTTGCCTGACTTGTCGTTAGGGCCATTTGATATTTTTGACTAAAGATTGATATATTATCGCACAATATTTCATTACATCATCAATTCATAAATAAGTAGCATGTTTAAAGTACTTCATTGTTATTGATTTTCAAATTTCGAGTTGAAACATAGAATCAGCGCCCCCAAAAACTCATCTATATAGATCAAGTTTTATAAAAATTCATTATTCTTTTCAGTACACCGGACGAGATATTTCGCTACCAAAATGTAATTTGTACGATTCTATGGACGAGATATCTCACTCCCTAAATATCAATTTCTATTATGACAATTTCTATTATGCGATGACATAGACGAGTTATCTCGTATATTTTTTATTACTTACGATCACTTTAACGTAGGTGGAAAGGAAATCGAAAATGTTAAATACGAAATACGTTATCTTTTTGTGAAATAATGTTTTTGTTTTTATTTTGTATAAATGTTTCGGAACATGGTACAGTATATAATGCAACATTACATGTTTTACAAAAATATTGTTTCTTTCCGATGTCCATTTGCTTTGCAAAGAACGCATCGTTTTGTTGGATAATACTTCCTGTTGGTGGGCGGTATTTTGACGGGGAAGCACCGAGAATTAAAACGAAATTGTGTTATCGTTTTCGACTTGCTGCCTGCATTCCAATTGTTTCTTAATAAAGAATACCTACTAATGAATTGAAAATGATATCTTGTTGCATTTTACGATACGTTTTTCTTTCTTCGTGCAGATAATTCCAAACCACGAGACAGTCATATAGAGTAATATCAATGAAGCGTATAAAAACTTTTTTACACTATTTAATAGTTTTACATTTGGTTTTATTTCATATTCACCCGTCATTTGATTAATTTTATTATTGTAGATGATTCGAATGATGGAATATGTATGTAAATATTAGTATCGACGTTAAGACTAAATATATAAATTACACAATAATAATATAATAATATGATAATGTTTAACAAAATTCAAGTAAACGAAGCAAAATGAGTCAGGTACATGTTTTTCATGTATTACTTTTCATGATAAGGTCCTATGATTACTAAGTATCGTCATACATGGCAATTTATACTTATGATGTACCAAGTAACCTTTATCTTTAATATTTATATTTCAATGATTAGTTTTTTTCCAATATATATTCACTTTTCATTATTGTACTAGTTCTTATTAGAGATATTTTTCCCTTCAACATAAATGGACTAATCTGCAATTTTTAATATAACTCGAATTATCGGATGAGACTCTGTGAGCAGGTCAAGAATAATTCTCTTAGTGATAGTACCATCGATAATTTGACAATCTCGTTAGGAGAAACTTATGAATAGCGAAAAGTATAGGAAACGCAAATGTGGAACGCGAAGCGACATGCCATCTTGCTATATGTACAGTGTGTCCTAGCCTTAGTGATACTGCGCTCTAACTCCAAAACTATCGGCCGAATGCAAAATTTCAAATACGGAAATTTCATGGTAAAGTTGGGCTCATGTTTCAGCGAGAAGGAATTTTTGTTAACTTTGTTATTTAACGAGATATGATGGTCAAGTTTCGTTTTTCAAATGGAACTATATATATTTTTTTTTTATACCATGCGATAGTACTTTTCAAGACGAATTCATTAAGCTTTAATGTATTTACCCGATTTTTATTAGTATTCAAGCTATAATGCTTCAAAGTTTGCTAATTTTCGAGGAAAAAACTCGGTTCGGCCCCGGGCGGTCCCATTGATGCAGTTAGCATCATGCGGTTCTTGAAATCGATACTGAGGAAAATGGGAAGAATCCCATTATTCTGGGCCTAGAATCCCAAGCGAGACCCTCCGTATCGATTTCAAGAACCGCATGGTGCTTACTGCATCAATGGGACCGAACCGAGTATTTTCCTTGAAAATTAGCAAACTTTGAAGCGCTATACCTTGAAAACTAATAAAAATCGGGTGAATACATTAAAGCTTAATGAATTTGTCTTGAAAAGTACATCGCATGGTATAAAAAAATATATATATAGTTCCATTTGAAAAACGAAACTTGACCATCATATCTCGTTAAATAACAAAGTTAACAAAAATTCCTTCTCGCTGAAACATGAGCCCAACTTTACCATGAAATTTCCGTATTTGAAATTTTGCATTCGGCCGATAGTTTTGGAGTTAGAGCGCTGTATCACTAAGGTTGGGACACCCTGTATATGTAATGCTATATGTAATGCTTGGCAGAATTATAAATAACTTCCAATATTTCTATACAATTAGTGTGAAGTACTGGAGCACTTTAAGTGTATCATATTTCGTTTGGCAAGGTTGCTAGGAAATTTAATTTTTGGTAAATTCTGATACCAAAACTTCCATGTACGTGGTGAAGAACGTTAAATTTTCACGAGCTACGAGTAAAAATGGCTTGAGAGCTGGTGGGTTAAATATTGTAGCGATGCTCCACAAATGTTTCTGAGGCGTTGCAGATTTATCTTTATATTGGAGAGGACGGCTACGACGAGCTTTTTTATAACGTGGAGCTGAAATACGACGGAATGGAAGAGTACAGGTAGGTCAAAAAATATTTCTTTCACTTCCAGGTACATTTTTGAGGATACGTATATTATTAGTACGTTGAAATGTTACTGAATGATATATGATTAAAGAGACACATTTAACACCAGACTTTATTGGAATATATCTTTAACCTGTTTTAGAAACATGCAATGAGGTTAACAAGTTAAAACTTTCATATTTTCCGAAGACAATTGTACCTGGTTTAACTGAAATCAATTTTCCAAATTTCTATCTTGTTGAAATATTTAATTTGATAAAAATTAGTTTTTTTAGAATCTATTTGTCTGGTTCAAGAGAAGTACATGCGTTAAGTACTTTAACGTTTAAGAATGCTTTAGTTTCTACTTGTTGTTTATTACTTAAATACACATTCCTGAATTATCTTAGAAAAAAAACTAAAATTAAAAACTTTTAGTTAAAAAACTAAAAATGTGGGTTATCTCCGTTCCTATGTTTGACTATTGAGAATAAATCACTGTTCGTTAAATCTGAACGGAGTTAATAACAAACATGCTTTCGTGTCATTTAAAAAGAATGCACCAGTAGGCATGGAACAATTTCGTCTCAGTACGCAGTTTCATTTTTTCCACGTTTTCCGTTCACAGTTCTAAACGAATCTCAATACAGATGAATTGTTTAGGTTTGACGTTGGAGGTGTTCCTGCGTGGCATGTTACAGAACGTTTAGCCGCGGTATAACGTGTCAACGCGGATCGAGTTAACTCTCTGTTAACTCGAATCAGTATCACTGTGCGTGAATTGTTAAATTTATTTGACAGCTACCGTTGCAGCTGCCTTTCCGCGCGAACAGTTCACTCTTGTTATGATTCAACCTGAACGTTTCGAGTTTTAAAGTTGTTAGTTGTTATAACAAGAACGAACAAATCACACGCAGAGTCGGCTAGCATTTATTCTATCAAACTTTGACTAGCAATTAAAATTTCATAATTCGAAACCCTCAAATTCTAAAAGGTTAGCACATGTCAGTTAGCTATATACCTCTATCTCTTTTTCATAATTAGACAGTAGTGGCATAAAGATTATTATACATGTTAAGGTATATGAAAATGAAGGCACACAAATAACGATTATCGAAGATTTAATGTGATAACGAAAACTTTGGAAATAAACGGTTACAGGAAAAAATACAATCTGCACTTCGAGACATATCGAACGATTGAAGATCGATCCAAGAGGGCAGTACACCACATGGTCTTTCAATTTATCGAGACAACTGGAGGCGCCAAGTTTGAAAACAGAAGGAACCAGAAACATAAAAGTACATGAAACAAAAGAAACATTGCACCAACAATACAAGAT
Source organism: Hylaeus volcanicus (assembly GCF_026283585.1). Lineage (NCBI taxonomy): Eukaryota > Metazoa > Arthropoda > Insecta > Hymenoptera > Colletidae > Hylaeus > Hylaeus volcanicus. The sequence continues at coordinate 17,639,874 of NC_071976.1, forward strand.
GGTTCTAGTATTTTAGACGAGTTCTGGTTCTTTCCTAAGCGAGGATATAATCAATCGATGCTGAGAAAAGTTCTAATTTTTTATTATTTAATTATTTGCAAGTGCAACAGTACAAGTGCAATGTGCATATTAACCTTGCACTTGTTCTTTAAATGGAATTATGCATTTTTTTACATAAATAAATTCTTTTGATTATTTTGAATATGAAAGTATTAAGATGTAACAATTGAAACTGTAATACTTTATGGAATATTTTATATTTCATGCTGGAACATTTACATTGTTATGTCAAAGGGGTTTAGGGACGATGCCTCTGGACATTGACTTTCACTATTTTTTCCTCTTCCAATAAGATCGTTCAGATCAAAGTGAAGAGTTCAATATGATAATGGGTTCGTAAATCGACAAACGGATGACAAATAACTTGATTATTTGTATATAGTCGCTGGAAGGGATGTTGTGAGGTCCAAGAGTAAATATGTTTTGTTACAAGTATCTCGGGTTTCTCCAAACTGGAAAAACCAAAAACTCTGGACGATTATTGCTTAACTAAGTTCCTACCTGCCACAGCATTTTCAATAAGCAGAGTTCTTTTACAAATTTCTGCTTCAATCATGCTGCAATTTGTTAAAAAATACTCCTTAACTTAACATTACACGCATACCATCCAAGGAAAAGGAAACTTCTGAAATAAAAAAATTAAAGAAAGTGAAAAAATTAAATTCCGAGGTACCCGAGCTGTAAGTGGGGCCAGTTGACCAGTGGTCCCAACAGACTACTGACATTCCTAACGGGGATGCCAGAGAATGATGAAGAGAATTATATGAACAAATGGAAATGCAGAGTAAAGTAAAGCAACAATAAAATGTATGTAAAGAACGAACAATTGTAAGGCAGTACACTACGTGTTATACGATTTCGCACCCTTGGAAAAAAACTCACTCATCAAAAGATAGATTCATATTAAATCTACCTTCTCCATCCAATAAAAATAATCAATCATTTGCGATCTATATTTTTTTAAATATTTTTCTCATCATTCTACTTGATACGAAATTTATATTTTCCATCGTTGTTCTTCTGAAAGTTTACATCGAAATGAAATTATTCATCAATTACGCGACAATGTGCACGGGCGGCTGAAACATCAATTTATGATAGGTCTCTGAGGCCGTATACTCTACGATATAACGGATACGGTTGATTTTACCGTGTTCCTGTGCACTGTACGTTGCGGAACGCGGCACATAAACCAAGCCCTTATTGGTGAACCATAATTGGTTGTACCACATACGAACACTTCAGTTTCGAGATCGACAATACCTCGTTGAATGCAGCGTGCGGCTGAACGCACTATTGCGAATTAACAGAGGAGCCAAAAACAATTGTGACATATTAATGGATACGGAGTTGAAACTTTTGGAAACCTCTAGACATACGTGTAGAACGGCGACTAGTTCGATGGAAAATAAATATTAACTCAACGGAGATTTCTTTACGAGTGACGAGGAGCGTGAATAACATCGTATACGTTTCGTGTGTTTGTTCGTGACACACAATTGGACCTGAGCGTGCTTTGTTATCGAAAGATGTACAAAGCGAATCTACTCGTCGAGTGAACTCGAAAAGGTTAACAGCCCATTCGATATCCAGACGGAGGATGCATGATTTATCGATAACTTGGATTGGTCACGGACAAAAGTACCTACCGAGCTCTCAGGCACATAGTTAGATTAATAAAGCATCGATTTCGCCGAAGAATAGAACGGGTCGAGTTGTATACGATCATTTATTGCACCATGGCCCCGAGATGGCACCCAATCTACTCCGTTTCGCTCATATGGAATGAAATTCCAACTGGAAACTACTTCCTGTGAGGAATCGGTAGTTTACGACGCTAGCTGTATATTTCTTTTGAGCCGGAACTTTTTCAAACGTTCGTCTTATAAATTTAATCGGAAGTTCCTCTGAAGTTTCATCAGCGTTGAAAGCAACGAAACGTGATTAATCTTATTTAGCTAATTTTTACTAGCGGATTACAGTATTTTCTACTAATTATCAAATTAATTATTATTTTCTATATATTTCTAATAAATTATCAATTTTTGCTCTTATGGCCAACCTATTTTGCGTGACTTCTTATTTATATACCGATACATACATATAAACAAAGTAAAGCATAACCTTATTCTTTATTCCTTCTTATTTGTATGGCATCTATTGTTATTTGAAATTGTTAATATTGGTATTATTTGTATTATATAATATAACATTAATAATTGTTTTATACAAATTTTTCTTGGAAAGAGTTTTTTGAAGAGATTTATTTTTTGCAACATATTATCAGTAATAGCCAAGTGAGCAACAAATTAATAGAACTTACCTTCACAATAAAATTAATAATAGTGAATGCGGAATAAATTAATCGTTTGTAACACTTACAATTTACTATTTATTAATAAGTATAATTACTAAAGGGGCTGATGATGTACGTATAAAATAATTGTTATTTAATTATGGAAATAAAATATTCTATTTATGATACCTAATTTGTGATGAAATATTAGAATTGAAGGAAACGTCTAAAATAGTCCAATTAAGGCAACCTTTCCTTATTAACAAATAATTAATTGTCTCAAGTAATTAAAAGCTATCAGTGACCAATTACAAATTTATTATTTGATTGCATTACGAGTTAACTGTAACTAAAATTCAACAATTTAATTTTTTAATCGATTCATGTAGATATTAAAAATGAATTCAATAATGCTCAACATTAAGATTCATGCCATTTCATGTTAAACTTCTATTTTATGAGTCATGCTCTTTATAGAAAATCTCTTTATAGTAAATTATAGTATTTTGTGCATTTCAGACACGATTGGAGTTGTGTATTGCTTCAATCGATATGTCATAACTGAGAAGTACTGAACACTGAGTTTGATGCCACTAAAAAGTTGCTCTTTCATGTTATGAGTAATAATATAAAAAAAAAAAAATAGTCAGGGGTAGGCATCTTATGAGGTCGCAAAATCGCTCGGAAATCAATCTTTATAACTTAATCCAACCGCAAATAGTAATCTCATACGTTTTTAGACAAGGATAGAGCTAGACTTTTTGTTCAGGACCATACGATATCAGAATTAGGAGGTTCATATTTCAATAACTTTATTCTTCTTTTATATGTTCACACATAATTCTGTAATGGATGAATTGATTACCAGGAAACTTTTTCGTTTTAACCAATTATCGTCAAGAGTTTTTGACTTTTTCAGTTCGGAAAAACTCGAGATACTCGTAACGAAACATATTTAGTCTTAGAGCCCAGGCGTACAACTTAGGCATGCATACCTTACAACCACGACATCCCTGTTATCCTAGGGATCAGTTACCTGTGCCAATAAAGCAATAACTGCTGTTTCAGTTTACGACCTCACAAGATCCCTATCAGTGACTATACATCGACATTATTATGAAGTAAGATTTATTATGTTCATGTCAGACATGATTTGGACATTTGATTAAAAATGTAATGAATTAATGTTTAACACTGATTTTCTTGGCAATAAATTTCTTTTCTACTACATGAATAATAATAATATTTTTTATAGAAAATAGTACATCGACGTTATTGTAAAATAGGATGTATTAATGCGTATCTCAAACATAACTTGCAATTATTTACTGTTTGTTTTATCGTACTCTGTGTAAACTGTAATGGAAATGGCGAAACTCGTTATACCTGTTTAGGAAATGTTCTTTTGTGAATCATCAACGAGCACAGGATCGAGAAAGTTTCTTCACATAACGTTGCTCCGATTGGCAATTTAACGATTGAAAATATTTCATTGAAACGAAATGAATGGATGCACGGCGTTTTCCAACGAAAAATGCGAATGACTTCCTACTTGCGTCGAGCAATGCGACTGCAACACGTCGTATAACAGGAAATCCTCTTCTTCCCGTGATGTATTCATTCATAGAAATAAGTTGTTCCGTTGGAAGTAATCAATCCCGTTAGAAATTACGGGTGTATCGCTAATTTGAGTCTATTCAGTGGCAAGAATATAGCGACGTCTTTTACACTGAACGTGGAATCCCATTAACCCGCGCCCGATGCCATTAACCAAGTCATTGAAAGATTTTAATTGCTCCTAGCGCGACAGTGCCGTTCGTTTCTCTACAAGATTTATCGACGGTCATAACTGTCCTCGTTTATCACGGATAAAATTCGAAAACGCTTTTAATGAAATCGCGCGAAAAAGCAGCAAGTTATTCTGAATTTAATATATGTGTATTCTTTGTCGCATGATTCCCTGTGTCGCCTATATCGAGTGTGCTCGAAACTATTATCTTGAGAATTCTCAAGGTTTTATATCCAATTTCTATTTCAATTTTGAGAAGAATCAATTTTCAAATACGAAGTCGATTAATTCTTACGTTTGAACAAATATTGTATTTATAATCGAATCAAGCATTTTATTTAAACCGAAACGAATTCAAATTCATATCTAGGTATTCATAGTGATTTAAAAATTTATCAAAAGAAGAATGTACAATTTTGAGTTTACAAACTTTATTTTTACATTAGATTAAAATTTTATAATTATAATTTAGAATCATTTTAAGTAGGTGGAAATTTGATGTATGGTAAATATTCAAACTTATGATGTATTTAAAGTTTTCAAGTTGTATTGATGATGCCATAAATATGTATTATATTGAAAATATTTTAAATCGGGTAAAATGCTTAAATATAGGTTAAATATATAAAAAACTAAAGTAATTATGTAAATTTTAAGCGTGACGAGTATATTCGTCCAACACAGCTGACTGATTGAGGAAAATGGAAGGCAATAGAAGGAAAGGCAAATTCCTTTGATTATAACGAAACAAAACAAGATGGAAATCGATAATTTTCGGATCTCGAGAAACAATATCCCTGGCAAATACAATTACTAATAGAAACGGTTAATTAATCCGTGATGAATCATTATCGTGTTTCGTTGAAATATTGTTCACATTGGCACATACTGTGCGGTCTGTTTTGTTTGCTGTGCGACAGATTCTTCCGCAATAACGTAATGACGTTTTTCATTGATTTATCGCTAATTGATTATCTTCCACCTCGCTAATTCGGCTGCGCGGCGTTTTATTTGTTTTTCCGCCGGCTGGGCCAATAAATGAAATATTCCCGAATAACGATTCTCGCTAGTCGCGACGAAAATGGTTGCGTGTTCGTGAATTTCCTTCTTGATCGCAAAAATTTCGACGCCCTAACCAAGTAATGACGTTTTAATGGAAACAGAAGATCGTAATGCTAACGACGTTTCAACGGGACGTTAATATTCATCGAATGCAATTCATCGTTAAATTAATTATCACGGTCTTAGTTTGCGGCCATTATTCATGTCTCTCGTTACTGTGTCTTAAGAACATAATTCGAGCATAATCTCTCGACAATCTTGAGCTTATAAAACGCTCGAAACGGGCCCATGGCTCCCTCGAACAACCGAAACGTTAACATAGCGATTCAGAGCAAACCCACCAGGATTATTTCGTCTTGACTAATGATTATTCGTGATGCATGGGCGTCGTGTTCTTCGAAGGTATCCACACGCACTGCGAAGAAGCAATGAATCGTTCCTTGAAAGGGATGGTTCGGGGGGTGATTCGAAACAACTTTTTCTTTAGCAAAAATGTTGTCCGAGGCTTCGTTAAGGAGATATTAACATTATTAAGGAGAAATTAAAAATCACAAATACTAAAATTAAATATACCTTGTTGACATAGAATAAAAGGTCTAGTGGTATTTTATTTTATCTATGTATATTCTGCAAAACACCGAAAAATATCTGCATTTTCTAAGGATTCATTTACTGGAGCTTTTACACTTTTCCAACTAGCAGTTGTTGCAAATAGGCCTCAATAGCATGTTTCTGCATTTTAATGTATGTTATTATTGATTTGTCAATACTATATTTTCTCGCTGATATAGTTGCACGTATTTCGTTCTCATTATCAGCACCACACGTTTTCATCACATCGATATTACGTTGTGTTGTGATAGGTTACAATACTTCATTTAATCCTTGCCGATTCGTACAATAAATCGTATCGTGTATGTACTCGTTTAAGATTGAAATGTTCATACAAATATCTGGCGAGTCCGAATAACAAACGATTCGGATAATAGAGAATTCGGGTAATGGTGATTCGAATAATCGGAGTTTTCTACTGTACATGCATACATGTGTTACGAGCCGAGGGCTGTAAGGCTTGTTTCGGCCGCGTTGCCGAGGATAGTTGTCGTTTGGACAATTTTGTTAACAGGAATGTGCGTTCGTGAACGCACCTACATATGGCTAACGTAGGGTTGCCACTAGGAGGTTGGAAAGTTGTCGTGGATGCGCCAGCGTATGGTTAACGAAGGGTTGCCACCAGGAGGTTGGATGTCGTGGACGCACCTACGTATGGCTAACGTAGGGTTGCCACTAGGATTGTTAGTTGGGGCCTCGTAACTTCTACTATGCAATACACCTCGAGCGGTAAAGGTGTATTGCTGTGGGTCTCCTTAATTTAATAATTCAATAGGATAGGTACTCAAAGAAAATAGTTAGGATTACTCTACTAAACTATGTATGTATTCAAAGGTTCAATTAGGACTATACAAATGTTTTCTGTATATATCGCGGAAACTAATTCCTACTCTCAATTGAACTGAATTTGATCTTGCCTCACGGGTTTAAGATATAGCGCAACGTAACTTCAACGCGTCCTCAAGAAATGAGCCCCCGAGATGCAAAACGTATCGGTTTATATACTCTAGATATTGTTAAAAAAGCGGTAGTGGGAGTTGATTCTATGAATTCTATGCTGCTGTATGCGGAGATGCGTAGAGGCACGTGCTCCTATTTTTCCGTGGAAATCAATCCCGCGAAGCGCCCTAGTTTCTTAGTAAAAACTTTATCGAAGGGCCACGGCCACATCCGCTCGAAAGGGCAAATGTCACGGAGGAGACGTTTGATGGAAATAACGAAACACTATTCCCACAAGTTATGTTAGTGGATGCCAAGTAGAATTTTGCACCAGTTAAAAACTACTCAAAACTGTGGAACCATAACTGGTGGCGGTAATATTGGCGCCATTAAACTGGTGCGCACATACACCTGACGCCAATAACCTTTTCACGTGGAAGTCTTGCATAACACTTACGCGTGACGCTTTATGCTCCACCCTCCGACGTTCCAGCTCAGAACTTCCAGGACCGTGCGCCGGCAGCCTCGCTGTCGCGCCCTAACCGAGGTAATTAATAGCTGCAACATCATTAACTCTATCGCCCCGTGCCATCGCTCACGGGTAGGGATCCTCTGTTTTCTTCGAGCGTCTTCTTTGTTCGCGAGTTCTCGCAAAACTCGTGAACTCATAATGTATTTGCACACGGCGAAACGGAGAGCACAGCTCGTGAAGGACGGTTGACTAGCAGCCTGCACCGCCGGTGATTATCTACAGACTGTACAGAGGACATAAATCACCGAGGCAAGGAGCAGGCACCGAGTGAAAATACAACGGTGGTGGGAGAATGCCATTTACATGTTAATTCACCTAGTCGCAACGATGCATCAAAATTTTCGTCTCCGTCTGAGGGACGAATTGATGACAACTAAATCTAAGAATATCGTGCACGCGCCCTGCTTGTCCCGTTCATTAATTATGCCCGCCATTACATTCGCGGAGTTGTGTGCAACGTTTAGACTACGGTACATTAAGATTTCAGGTAATCATTTTATAACGAGTTTAGCCTCCTCAGGCTTACTGTGCACTGTAGTGTATGCGAACTTTAAGGGACCATGGTTGTTCATACATGTACAGGGCGCGGCAAAAAATTTTACCTCTTAATAAAATACCATAAAAATATTATTTTTTCACAAAAATAGATTTTACCAATAGGGGTTTATAAACAACACCTCTGGCTATAACATACTTAATTGGTTTCGAAGTTGGGTCTGGTTCTCTGATGAGGAAACAAAGAAGAACAGAAGACAAAGCAAAGGCCAAAATTATTTCTAATTATATTTCGAATCGAAATTAATTAAATAAACGTTCTTATATAAATAGGAGAAAATTACAAAAACAGAGTAAAATTGGAATTTTTGTACCTTTACTCAATTGTTCCTAACTCCGGTACTTATCCATAGATTCTCTTCAACAAAAGTTTGTTTTCTTCCTAAAAGTGCGATCTATATGTAAACAATAATTATTGAAACATATTTATTGAAATTTAAAGAAATACCCAAATCAAGTAGTTAGATTGAATAAATTATTCTCAACGCAAATATGTACAGGTACTCGAAAAATAAAAACCACCCGAAGAAAGTCTTTCTTTGCGGAAATTTGTTCTATCAGCAAACTAATTTAACGATGTCTCTCCTAAAGAAATCAGTTCGTTTATTTTAAAAGAACTCGTCCAGTATTTATTTTAATGCATTCGATGTAAAAAATCTACATTGTAAACCCCAGATACTTTATACAATTTCTATTCTATCGCAGAACAAATACATATTGGTTGGGACAAATGTTCGTATCGTTTTTCAATAGGTGGCAATTAAACGCTTGCACTCATTTCACGCGCAGTTGAAATAATTGGCAATATACATACCCTGAAAAGTGACATTACAACGCGTTCTTCTCTGCAACTTGTTTATAAATTGGTGAATTTTAAGAGTAGGTAATTTTTAAGAACACATACATGGCGGATACATTATTGAACCCATAATTGAGTTGTTTTTCATTATTTCTGGTGAGACATTAAGTAAGCTATTCATAAAATATAGTCTCTAATGTAACACAAATAAATACAAAAACATAAGCGATATTCATTAATAGATTCGCAACTTTTTTCGATACTCATTCCAATTGAGAAAGTATCAACATACTTATGAGCGAGGGTGTATGTAGTTATACTTATTAATTGAGGTATTCCACGCGCATCCAGACACTTTTTGGAGTAACATCTTAAATTTTAATGAAATTTGGATATGTTGCAGTCTTTAGTGTTTATTTAGTGTTATAAACGCATCTTGAAGGATTTTAAAAAATTTTGAAAATTGTCGGTTTTACAGCTGTTTAAAGTTTAGTACTATCTTTTCTTTAAAAAATTATAACTATTGAATTAGCCAACATATAAGAATGAACTTTCAGTATCAAATAAAAATAATTTCAATTTAAACTAAATTTTTGTAATCATTTTTTTAATTGTTTTAAACAAAGGCCTTGTTTTTATAATACGCTCGTTTTCAAAAATTTACCAAAAGAAATGGGAATATAATCCTTTGTTATAAGAACTGTCTTCGAATTTCACTTAAAAATAGCTACAAACTTTTGTTCCAACCATTACAATTATTATCACATAATACATTGAAAAATAAGGAAAGCATTGAGCAGCTCTCCTACACCGGAGAACCAGAAACGTTACGCAATTTTATACAACGTTTCTACGGAACTCGGGTTACACGCGATGCAACGTTTAAGAAACACCTCGGACAATTGTTTGGCAAAATTGCATGCAACTGAGAAGTCGCGTGGAAAACGCAATAGCGAGTGGTCTTTTCCTTTTGTTCGCGGTTCGAAAGTTCGATTGGTTGCTCGTTTCCGAATGAAATCACCGAAGTGTGCTTTAGCGCGATCGATCTTGGCCTCATCGATTTTACAAAAGTGGTGTGGGTGTAGCCCGCACTTGAGAAAATAATTTGGCCGCACGGGTTCGATAAAAGGCGAAACGAGTAGACGCGTGAGAAAGTGGAATCAGGTTAAAGGGTCTCAGTTCCTTGGAATTGATTTTATGTCCAAAGTTGTCGAGATAATACAACCTCGATGGCCGTCGAACCGAGTGATAATCGGTGTCAACGATTTGAGATAAACTGCGAACCCCTCGTTACATATCTTTCCAGATTTACGCGTGTTTTCCCTCAAACGACAAGAAGCACACGTTAACGTAGATCCCGTACATTATCATACCAGGCTTGTACGGAAAGTCTATGAACTTTGGCGGCCATCCTACTCAATTTTAGCAGATGCTTCAAGAAGGAAATTTACGATTTAATTTTTATATAAATAAACTATGTTCAGCTAGGCTGCTCTTTACTTTGGACTACCAAAAATTATGAACTTTTTTTGCACCATTTAGTAGTTTTTGAAGCCTAGATTACAAAAATATAAGTTAAAATGTTAGGAATCCAACAGTTAAAAAGATACGCGTGTGTAAAATTGAGCATTTTTGACGTATTTAGCTGGTTAATCCGATGCCATATTGGCTTTGACCGTGGGTGTTCTGCGACGGTTTCACGATTATATCTAACTGTTTGTTCCGCGACGGTTTCACGATTATATCTAACTGTTTGTTCCGCGACGGTTTCACGATTATATCTAACTGTTTGTTCCGCGACGGTTTCACGATTATTTCTAACTGTTTCGTATGATGGCTAACATGCTAATGCTAACTCTCTGTCTTCGCCGCTTTATAATATCCATCCCCTCCTGAGTCTCCTACCAAAACTCCATCAAAGCTTCGAGAATTCGGCACGTGCCTTTGGCACGTTGCCTCCTTTGGGTTATTGTCGCGCGGTTTCTTCTTTTCGCGCCCAACTTGCGGCTCCGCGTCCAGACACAAAGCCTGCTCGCCGATGATCGCTCGGCATTCGCCTTCAAACAGGCGCGGTCTGCACTTTGACGGTGTCGTTTGATATTTCTTCCCTAAATGCGAGCTATCGGAACTTTAGCACGAAAGGGCCCGCGAGGGACTTTTCAGCTTTACTTTCTTGACCGATATCCACACGCGAACAGTTCGCCGACTCATCGCGGCAATTAGTAAACCCATTTAACAATAATTCTACCAAGATCAAACGGTGCGTTGCATTCTGGCGCTTATGATCTCGCAGACAGCCTTTCGGTCGCGGTACGAGTTGCCCCGTCCACGCCCGGTTCTTACCTTTCCCGAGCAGCATGGGCTCTCGGTGCTATGGTAAGGAGTTACCACTCCCGGTCAGTTGTTAGCTGCCGTTGTTACGACGACATTTGCCACTCCCGAACAGTTTTGTACTCTCGGTGCTACGGCAAATTACGGCTACAGGTTCCCCCGGGCACATAAAGGCTTCTAGTCATGGGCGAACCAATGAACTACTGACTCTGACCGTCAGCGCCCGAAATCGACTACTTCCCCATTGGAAGTATCGTTAATGCGCTAAATGACATGGTATTAAATGGTATCCTCTGTAACCTCCTTTTTTTTATGTTTTATTATTTTCTGTTACATTCTGTCCGTAACAATGGATTTGGTGGGTAATTAGTCTAATTAGGCCGGTAATGCCATTCTGTTGTAAACAGACGATCATACATGGCGTGAACGTTTGTTATGAACACCAGAAGATTTTTCAGCTGTTTCCCTCACCAAAACAAAGAAAAAAAATTCTATTAAAAAGCTAATTATTCCCAAATAATTTCATGCAATATAATCATTTATTTCTGTTAAATTTTCTTCATGAACTATTTCTATACAATTTCATTGGTAAAATCAATCATTTCATTGTACAAACTAACTACATACATATTCATGTTATAATTTTATTCGGTAAATTATGTATATGTAATACTCTATCTAATTTCATGGATTGTATTAATCATTTCCATAGTATTAATGAATCAATTACATTCATTAAACTACCTACACTATTTTTTATCGATAAACCATTTATTTCATTATTTCATTATACAAACTAACTATTGTGATACTTACATATAATTTAATTCCATGAAATAACTATTTTTATATAATTTCCATCAATAAGCTTACTGTTTCCATACAATTTTAATCGACCAATTATTTGTATGTAGCTCCATTTAATAAACCAGGTGATACGCTAATCGCTATTGATCGAGAATCCATCGTTCAGAGAATTTTTATTCAATTTTGAGTATTCTTAGTGCTAATAAACTCAGTTTCATCGAATATTCAGGGTAACCATTATACTGGCAACTAGTCGAATAGTCGATTCTAACGCGATACCAGCTTTAAGAAACAATTCGTCGAAAGCGATTCAACGCGAATTGCGATGAATGCAGAAAGGAGACAGATTAAGTTAGGGAATTTCTACTTTCTTGAAACCGAGTCACGATCGGAAACAATGAACAGCCACCCATTTCAGAGTTTATGAACGGAGTGTTAAGGAGCCACTACAGAATTTATCAATTAAAAGTTTCTTCGTAACACGTAGATGCGGATTGTTCTTCGCCGCGATTACGAAACCGCGCTCTAGAACGGAGTTCCTTATTTGAAGCATAAAATAGACGTTAATACGAGTCGCGAAAGTTTTAATCTTTCTCGTGGACAAAGTAGAAAAATGTAACTGCAATGCAGGCGTCGAGGAAGACGTAACGAGGCTCGTGTCGTGCAAATAATATTCCGTGATAAACTCAGCCGCCATTCAACGATTGAATTCTGTAGGAACGATTAAGACGTGAAAACGAGCGTTTTAAAAATTAACCTCCGGAGAAGCCGCTGAACGACCGAATAATTTCTAAATGGGAACGAAAGAGCTGGATGGTAATTGGCACGAGGCTCGGTTGATTTTCTTACTGAATGTTCGCTGGCAACATTTGCCTCCCCCATCTACTTCCCGCCGTTGCTTTTGTATTTAAGCGCAGTCAGTAGCTTCCACGAGCAATTCCTTCCCTCTTTATGACTTTTCTCTTTCATTTGGCGAATATACAGGCTGGGGCATCGAACATGATTATCCTCGGTACTTTGTTTTGAGGATGCTGTCGTCCAAATGACAGTTGAGTAAGAATACAATTTTCTAACCACTTTGAAATTAATCATAAGACATTAAATATTTATGCAAATGAATTTTTTTGTAGGGAATAAATAATGTAACGGGACCTGGATCGGTTCTGTTTGTAGAGGGTTTTAATCATGTGTCTATTATTTTATATATTTTACATATTTCAGATATTGCATACATTTCTCTAAATACATATGCAAAAATATATTGCATATTTCATACACGTTTATCGTATGTGTTTTGTAAAATTCGATTGTATGAGTTTTTGAACAAATTCATTAGAAGTAAACTTACAAACTTGATACATTTTGCTATACCTTTCTGACACCGATAAATAGACTACGGATCTTTATGCAACAAAATACAATCTTTGCAAACGTATCTACAAAAATTGAACCTAAATTGGAATTTATTTTACATTGCCAATATTATAATATAAATTTTACTTATAATATTTTTTTAAATTACTGTATGTATTTCTTAGTTTCTTACACATTCAAATTTCCTATAACTGTATAAAAATCCGCAATTTACGGGTAATATTCGACAATCGACGCAAACGTTATATTTGTTAGTATTTAATTCTTCAGAAGATTACAAAATGCAGCTTAACAATATTAGAGCCTATAATCCTACAATTGTGTTACAATACGAGTATAGTATAAATGTAGACAGCTAAGAACTCGTAGCATAAAGATAGTTCGCGAATCAAATATTTTGTATTTATTGATAAAATTACGCTCGAAACAATAAACGATATGTCTAAAGAAAAAAAAAAAATCGGCGTATTATTAGTTGAAAGTGGACTAATGATATAAGAGATAACGGAGATGTAAGTCGATGATGGAGAAATTGTGGAATGTAAAATATATGCAATAGAGATGCTTTGTAATACAAAATCAAAACTGACACATTTTATTACTCTTATTTGATTACTTTGATTAGATAAGTTATTACACACTTCCACATCCGCAGTCTATTAATTAAACTAACTGTTTCTATCACTGGTTCTTTTATTTGCGTTTATGCGTTCAGTTTTATACAATTCACTTTGCTGAAATAAATATAACTGATATTCTTTTATTTGCAAAAATTCAACGAGACTGACTTGCTGGTGTGAATAAATGAGGACCTAATTAAAGCAGTCGATATTGCAAGCAATTATTATTTTTTCATTTTTATTGACGTGTCGACTGCAAGTATTGTATTATCTTCAAAATTCTGTAAAGAATCTATCAATTATCAAACAATATGAATACCGTAAACAGAACATATTAGAATAAGCAAATCCATGAAAATACAAGAATTTCTAATTTATTATAAATTGTGAGTTACGATCAATTTAAATAAAACATTGAGGAGTTGAGAAAAGATTAGAAAAGATTAGAAAAGATTATAAGATTAATTGCTCTACCCTGTATATAAAAAAAAAAGATTTGTATTTACTAAATAATTTGTCGCACGAACTTCGTGGGAGCCATCAGCCTGTGTACTCTTTGTTTCCGGATAGCCAACCCCGTTCATCTATTCGTCAGGGTCCTTCGCTCCTTTTCGGGGGATGAAAACCAAAGGATTGGCACGTAGATCTTTGTAGACTACAGAGGAGGTCGTTAGAGAGCCAACAATCTCGCAATAACGACACGGTGCGGATTTTTTCACGCTTTTCATGGCTTCACCCCTTGACGGAAGACGGAAACCGTGGCGACTTATCGATGCGACGAAAATAGCGGTGGGAACAAAAGGCAAAGGGCGAAAACCGCCCGTTTGCTTTTGTTTCGCGAAAGCACGAGATCGCTCGAAATTATTTATCGTGGATTATTTGCATCTAGAGGGTGGAATATTGTTCAGCCGCGGTAATGACGCCACACGAACGCTTTTGCGAGTCTTGCTCGGCTCGAATATTGCGGGATATCGAATGACGAGGGAAGAAAACCTTTGAGAAATTGTTGTAATAAATGCTCCATTCGATGTTGTCTCTAATTAAACCGAGTGAAACAGCGTGGCATAATTGAAAGTAGTTACGGAGAATTGATGTACTTGAAAGTTGGCAATCGACGGGATCGTTCAATAGCGGTACGATTGTCGTTAATTAACAGAGAAGTTAAATTGATTCGTGATTCGTTGAACGTCTTGAATGAAGGATGTAGTCGTGAATTTGTCGAGGAAAATCTGTGTAAACGTTTGTTTTTAAATTTGTTACTCGAATTTAATTACTTCTTCATAGGGTATCTACACATTTTATATGTTAATCATCACTAAGTGGATCAGAAACACAAAGGAAATTTTGTTTATTACAATTTCGATTATCCGTGATATTAGAATACATATAAAAATAATTATTACTTCAATCCATCTCTCATTTACAGGAGAATTTAATTATTTCAGATACCGAATTATTAATTTCAAAATTGCTTTATGAAATGAGATAAGGGAATTATGTTTCATAAATAAAATAATGGTAAGGTAAGATAACATGATATTTGAAATATTGTTTCAAAAGTACTTAGACTATAGTTTTATCCACCTAATTTTATTCCAAGCCCCAATTTCCAGTTACGTGAGCGTTTTGCACAAGTAATGCGTATCGATCAATCACCGTTTGCTATTCCGTAAGAAACTTGAATCCGTCAATTGCAGTTTGGTCAGTTACGTTTACGCTTGCACCAGTCACGTTTGCATACCCCATCGTTACGTTCCAACCATCTCATCGTATATACGAGTCACTGTTTGCCATAGTTTACAATAATCTGTACTACCACAGACCAAAGTTTTCATCGTTCTCGGCGAAACTGGCGAGGGACGGTAGGGAACATAGAAATTTGTGAAATTTGAAACACAATTTAATTTGTCGACTCATAACGTCAAATAATATTTCTTTGTTAACATTTATTACATAATTAAAACTGAATGTTTCGTCTCCTAAAAGTAGCTTTTTTTGAATATACAAATTTTTAAAAACACAATTTTTAATTAGTAACACAACAAAATGATCAGAATAATAAATTACAAAAATGAAATTAATGATATGTAGAAGAGGGTCATTTCAGAATGAAACCCGAGAGAGCTAGCAAATAAATTTCTCAATTTATATAGCAAAATATCAATACTTGCTTTCAAGCTTGTCTCCAGATACTTTCATTGTGCAAAAAACAACAGCAGTATTATTTTAGTAACATACACCTCCATTCTTCAATTATTATATATTATTATATATTATTACACTTCTCCAATTATATATTATTATATATTATTACACTTCTCCAATTATATATTATTATATATTATTACACTTCTCCAATTATATATTATTATATATTATTCCGTTCATTTCGTATTCCTCACAAATGTTTTCCAGAGGTTGAATAGTTTTTCGATCTTTTCTATTTAAACGATTCTATAGTTTTTCCATGAGATTTAAATCAGCAGATTAAGATATCTATTCCATTATTTTCACTTTGGAAGTCTATTTTGTGAACCGTAAGTAATTTTTGCAAATTTGGCACTATATTTGGGATCATTGTTCTGCATAACGGTAAAGTCATGATTTATTACTCGCGTATTGCACGAACTGTTATTAAATATACTACTTTTCTTTTAATACCATTGACTTGAAGTCAAATGCTTGGTGTGGCCAGGCAAGGCATTCTCAGATCATAATTTGTCAATTTAAAACTCTGACAATATTATGAGTACATTTTCATTGTATTGCGTTTTAAAATAATTCTTATTCGTCGACACCTTTCCTGGTCATGCCAAGCATTTGACTTCCAGGACGCGGACATCTAGACAAATGTCTAAACAAGCTCAATGTGTAGCTGATACGCTATTTAGCTTCTTCGCCATTTTACTGTGTCACTTTACATGAGTTGTCATTAGAGCCTGAACGTCAGCACTGTTGAACACAGCATTTCAGCTGCGCATAGTTGGAAAGCACCGAATTTTACATTGTTACACAGTGTCGCGTTTGCACTTTGCTGGAAATAGGCCTTTACAGAATATCCTTCTTTTGATAATGTGATTATTTGGGAACGATTTCTATGCATAATTTAATTGTTTCGTACCATCGTACTCCTATTCCTGTCCGAGTAAAACTGATTTCGTAGGTTTGTATTCTATCATGACATAAAATATCTACACTAATGCGCAAAACGTAGCGGACAAACTTTTAAACGGTTCGAAAACATGGAAGTTTTCAACCGATTGGAATGAAACTCCGTGAGGAGTAGTTCTGAAGTGTCCTATGGGCGTGTCGGAGCAGATTTGACAACAAAAGCATGATTGCAAAAATCTGATTTTTTGGGAATCTGATAATGAAGCATTCGCGAGTCCGAATCCACGAACGGCGTTGACGTGGGATTACTCGTTCACCCTGCAGATGGGCCTGAAGTAGAAAGCAAGTTTTTTAAAAAAATCAACATTTTCGTATTTTATTGCTATTCACGCTGGAAAAAGACATCAAAACTGTGTCGCCCCGATGCCCTGAACTCTTGGACATATATGTAATCCACGCAACGAGACAATGTTCCAACCCTTACACTTGGGGGTGGACCATCCCTACCTCTGCCCCCCTCCCTTCAGCTCCGGGGGCAGTTTTCGAAACGGGACCTTTTCGGCATACATCCTTAACATATCGAGAACAAACATGGTGAATTTCATTGTTTTCCGATGTGTGGAAGTGCTCCCTTATTGAAGGGGTTGAAAATACGCGAGCTGTCCCACCCCCTAAAGGGTGTCTATGGGGTGCTCGGTATGGGTGATGGCATTTTCTGGATCAGGGGAGTCCAGAGATAGCATTGAGTCCAAAATCGAGACCGTCGTCCAAAAATTGTGGATTTTAGAGGGGGTGGGGAGTTGTGAGGGGTGGGTTTGTCTGAGTGGGATTTCAAGGGGTGCATTTTGCAGAGGGCATCAAGGAGAGTACGCCCAAAGACTTTTTTGAATTTTTCAACCCCTCCCGTCACCCCTGGCCTTGTTCAAAGAGGCGTTTTTCTACACCCTTCCCTTTAGGGGGGGTGAATTAACCTCTTCGCATCAACCCTCGCCCATGTAACTTTACACACGCTCAGAAGACACTTCAGAACTACTCCTTACGGAGTTTCATTCCAATCGGTTGAAAACTTCCATTTTTTCGAATCGTTTAAAAGTTTGTCCGCTAAGGTTTGAGCATTAGTGTATATTAGGCTTGTGAAACGCGAGGGCAGTTTACGTGCAACACGGTTATTATAAAGCGAGAAAAGAAAACCTAAGAAACGACCATACATACCGCTAAAGAATTGCAGCCTAAATATGTTACTTGAAACTTGTAATTTATTATAGCATTTAAATAAATTAAGTGACAATTCAATATTAAGTAATGTTTCTAGATACTCGTACGAAACAGAATGTAGCAACAAACATGATTTTACAGTGGTAATTTACGTTTTACATTTATTATTTATTAAAAACCAGTCAGTTGTCCATACATTAATGAACGGGGGTATATATCACAGATGTATTCTGAAACACGCTCAATATCCGTCTTTTCAGAAATCACTACCGCAACGACACGCTCAACAAACAATTAGAAAACAATCCGGTAGAACAGTGTTGAATCAGCAGAGGGATCGCTTTCAGCAGGCAGTAGTAGTGTCCAGTAATGGTCAGACACGCGTACACATCGTTCAGGGGATTAGCCGTGTGCTTCGAACCGCGATCCATCAATACGACTACCCTTTTCCACCTCGAAACGAGTCCGAATCGTCCGCAATTCGCTATGTTTGCGTTTTTTTTTCCCTCTGAGATCCAACGAACGCCCACGCGACAGGCTTATACGCCACGGCGGAGAAACACGGACAACCGTTTTCGTGCATTACTACCGTGGATTCGGCTTTTTCTTCTGCTGGTAGTTCCTGCGGGGCACGAAGAAGACGAAGTAGAGCCCCGAAGACAAAATAACACGAGAAAAAAGGGGCAAGGACGAGCGATTCGGTAAGGGGGAGAGGGACAAACTTGCCCCCACACTCGCCCACCTACGAATCCGCATTGTACGCTCGAAACGGCTGGATATTACGAGCACGAGACGTTCCAACTCCGTGCTTTCTTTTCCAATTCTCCTTTTTCCACGTTCCACGCACACTCCCTCTTCCTCCCACTCTCGTTTCCTGTTTCCCTTTGCGCGCCAAGACGGATACTAATGGCTCGGAAGAGCCAGGAATGCGAGCCTCCTGAAAGGTGCCGCGGAAGGATTCGCCTTTTTGGGCAAGACCTTCGAGAGAAATGAAACGGTCAGATTGAACCGGAAGTTGCGTTTCTTGGAACGCGAGAAATTGCCACCCTTTAACAAATTTTCTTCGCGATTAAATAATGCAGTGGTTTTTAACTTTTTCAAGGTATGGGAGTAGTACCTATAGCACGTCGATATCTAATTAATGACAAGGACATTCATTTTGGGAAGTGATCAAATTTTACTGGTAGGGTAAAAGGTTTACGCTAAGGATTCATTTTGGTGTGATATTCTAAGAGATACTTTTAATTAATAAGTCTTTTGATGAATTATTTGTCAGGATTTTTGCGATAAACTTGAAGAATACAATCATAACACATAAAGGGAGCTTCATAAATCAAATTCAACAATACTTATTATTTATATTTATAACAATACTATACTTATAATACAACAACACTATATTATTTATACTTAATTCACGTAAACATCATGTAACTTAATTTCACAGAAAAATAGTATATGTATTCATATGTCTTTGTCGTGAAACGTAACTAATTGGAATAAACAAAGGCATTCGCTAATTCCCCAAAAAACATCCAAAAAATGCACACACATTATACATTGTGTACAAATCACACAACTGCACACGGCACTGAAGTGAATGTCCCTATTTCTAATCACGTTCCGATTTCTACTCAGTGCGCATATCTTTATTTAATATAAAGAGTTAAATGAGACATTCGTTTTACAAAAAATTATTTTAAATTAGTTCAGTATTCCCGTATAAAATGGTACAATTCACTGTTCAATAGATGGCAGCATTTTAATAGAACTAAATTTAACCGGAATGAAGCCTAACTACATATATCAAAGTCAACTCAGAATATTATCAGATCCTGATGTACATATCAAATTGTTATTCTTAATTTTTATGCATAAAATGTTTGTAATCTACCGTCACTGTTTTACAAAGAAAATCCTTAATCATATTGAGTTCGTGACTCAATATAGAATAGATGACTTTAATCTCGTTCTCAACCACGAAAAATTCAATAAAAAATTGGAAAAAATAGAAAATATGAAAACTTAGTTCTATTTGAAAATACCTTCAAAAGGAAAAGTTAAATTGTATTGACTTTTTTCTATCCATTCCATCCCTTACCAATTTTAATTTATTTCTTTTTTTGAGCCGTCCGCGTCCGTTTGTAACAAGAGTGTCACATACTCGCAGACACACATGACATCGAGATGAAACAGAGAGATCCATGCGTCACGAGTAACAGAGAGATATTCGTGGCGGTTGTAGAAAGCAAGACGTTGCCGACGTCGTCCCATCGACCGCAGTTCTTTGCGTCGCTATTTTTATGATCGATTCGTCGTAAAGTAGGCCGGACGTCGTCGGTTTCGGGTCGCTCGTACACCCTGTATTTCCATTTTTCGAACAGCTTCGACAGCGAGACATTCTCGACTAGCATACTTTGACTCGTCCGTGCTCATTGAGAATTCTTCAAATAAATTTTTCAGCCTAACGGCCGACAAATGCTGTGCACGAAACTGTGTGACTATTTATGAACCCACCGAATAAATTCTAACCAGATACAGTCATTCTGTAAGTAGTTGATACAACTTGCAGTTTGAAACCCAAAAACGATGAATCAGTTGGTTTTAGAGCAATATTTTAACATTATTTGTGTTTTTTTTTTATTGTTTTGTACTTTTTAAAAGTCATATTTCATCATTTTTTATTCATAGATCCATAGAAAGACGATTTTCGGAATAATATTTTTCACATATAGTAGTGGTTATTCAAAATGAAATAAAATAGATATAATAAAATACATAATTTTCTTCATTTTGCTAATGCAAATTAAATGCATGCCCTAGACTTTCATTGGTATAAATTCTGCAGCACATTGATCCATATCTAACCGTAATAAATCATAGGAACAAGGATCAAATTAATATTTGTAAAGTCATCTGTAATGCATTCATGAATGAATGGCAAAAATTAAAGAACAATAAAGGATTGTAAAAAATGTTTCAGGAAATTTATAACAGTATCTAACACGCAAGTGACGTAGAAATATTGTTATGGAAATACTGTTTGTAGAATAAATAATGTAAAAAACAATGTCTGTAGTGGAGTCAAGTCTCAGCGTTCCCTTGTAACTCTAAATGATTGAGAGAGTGTTATTTGGAATCTTTTCCAATGTAAAAGTTAATTCAGTTAGTGTCTCTTATATGAGTGATGGTTTCGTGCTGAAAGTCGAAAAGTAACAACAATCAATTACGACATACTTTCGAGTTTGGATTAATAAACATTTGGGCAAAGTTTCATCGAATTGAATGTCTTAGAATTCGCAACATTTGCTTGTTATAGATTTAACTTCTTCTTATAAAATAGTTTAGCAAAAATTATGCAAAAACTATTTTATAAGATTATATTACAATCAAAATTACCGCAACTAACCACAAATATGAGCACAGGAAGTGTCGATGTTCATTTCAAAGGAATTTTCTGCTTACAGACTGGTGGAAAATCAGTGAATAACGAGTAACGCGTAAAAACATTTTCGCGAGTGAGAACGTAAGAGCGAAGAAGAGTTCCGTTGGTTCAA
This sequence comes from Hylaeus volcanicus, assembly GCF_026283585.1. Taxonomy (NCBI): domain Eukaryota; kingdom Metazoa; phylum Arthropoda; class Insecta; order Hymenoptera; family Colletidae; genus Hylaeus; species Hylaeus volcanicus. Next base: position 17,661,533 of record NC_071976.1, read on the forward strand.
TCTTTCAGCGAGAGATTTTTGAAAAGATGCAAAGAGGCAACCGACGGACGTTCCCATTCCCTTGAATCTTTCCATAAAGAGCTCCTTTCACTCCACGGTGCTCTCCCGTCCATTCAAGCTGATCGTGGCTCCAAAAGTTTCGACACTATTTAAATACAAGGCGCTAAGAAGCTTACGTCTTGTAATTTTTGAAAAGGATTTCCGCGTTGCCGCCTCGGTCGTGTCTATCAGGTCAACTAAACTGGATAGCGATTCGATCGATTGTCCAGTTAGAGGTATTGTCTAGGTATGAAGGAGCCAGAAAATTTGTTGGTATTTCTAAAATTAAAAGTAAGATATTCCCTTCAAACTTTGTACCGTCATTGATATATGTATATCTTACCAAATAACATAACTTTTTTAGCTTCAGTATATGTACTGAAGATGATGGATAAAGTATTATTGATGAAATATTATTGAAATTTAGTTCAATAATTCAGCACATTTTTCAAGCTCTAAAATATTATATAACAGAGCAAAAGGAATCAAATTAAAGAATATAGTAGATAGAACACCCCTCGTTTATCTTCTCCGTCTTTGTGCGTCAAAATGAACACTCAGTATTATCAAACACGTACCTAACTTTTAAGATTGAAAATCTTTTTATTTTCGAACAGCCGACATTCATGTCACGTTATATGGTGAAAAATGCTGTGAGGCGATGAAATGGGTGGGTAGTAACAAAATAAATATGTCCCGTTACACAGCCAAAACTTATTTGATCTAATATTTCGGAAACTATTAGGTCGTCTACACACGAAGCAATTCAAAAGAAACGTAATTGGTCGGTGACTGAAATCACAAACTAGTTACTTATTGGTTAGTAATGATTTTGAACATTCTTAGAAAAAGCATCTACCGCTGTCCGCGCGGTGTAATGTTACAGCAAAGTCATACTCTCGGTCGCAGCTTGAACAAATATTATTAATAATTAATGTAACTATTGTCAGAAATTAATTTTTAGTTATTTCAGCTAACAGATATAACGATATAGAAAAATTTCTCGCGATTACTGTGTTCGATGAATGCTTATTCTGAACCGTGATTGCACCAACTAAATATTAATATCTGACAATAGTTAAATTAATTGTTAACAATACTTATTGTTTAAACAATGATGGGGAATATGATTATGCTGTGGTATTAATGTTTCGTAAATTCTTCTGTGGATGGATCCAACGAGCCTTCGAATCGACCTGTCACGACATGTCACGCAGTTGTTGTTCGCCCTTCTCTACTTCGAGGGGCACAAGCGAGGTGCGTTGTTGTTTGCTCTTGCCCCACTCCTGTTCGATAGCGAGCCACGACCCTCGACACAGGTATACGAGGGGTGAGAAAACATTCGTCGTTGATCCTTCGTTCGATATGGATCTCGCGATCGCGCGTCCGCGTCTCGCGTCCCTCCTATTTGTAGTTTCCCTTAGTTTTGTAGTTTGGTTTGGTTAGTTTTAAGGCATGCGTGTACGAGTGTCTGTCCTCTGTCAAATAATTATTAATCATTTCATCAATTCTTTTGTTTATTCGCAAGTCCATATTGGACTCGCAACTCCGTTCTCCACTTCGGTCACTATTGCTTCATGTGATAAGTGTAGTGGCCACCTGTGCAACTGGACAGAAAGATCAGTTGCCGTCATAAGATCTTAATGTAGTAACAAAAAAATGTTCCGTTACAATTAGGTCTTAGTGCGTCACGAAGCAATGAAAGGGTTTTCTAAGAAAAAAAATGTCCTGTCCGTGGAAAATCATTAAGTATGGTACAGTAGGTGGCGATTCGCGATCAGTTAATTTAGTTAGTTAGATTTTCAATCTCTCCAACTCTTGTGTGTGCGCGAAGTCTGTAAATTTTTTGATGTTGTAATATAGAAGCTGCGACTAAAAAAAGTAGCAAAAATAAGGGTAAAAACAATCTCCAGTGGGAGAAACCTGCTAGATGGAATGAAAATCTGTCGAAACGACGGATGACCAAGTCCATTCGGACGCGTAGCCTCACCTAGCCGAGAAAGATATTGGATTGCCTCACTGTTTTCTTTAAGAGAGCCACGAAACTCAAGATAAATCAATCGGTTGCGGATATTGCGGCGTCCCGATTTTTCACTTCGACGGCTGCGTTCGATTCCGCTCATCCTCAGCTCCACGGATCAAGTGTTACAGGATGAACTCTACTCCCGTTGCTAACTATGACTTAAAGTAGGCGTATATTGAGCGCAGCGTGTCATACTGCATTATGGTCTGCATTGCATACCGTCTATAGAAACGCAAATTTTCTTCATGCATATCTGTAGCATTCTATAATAATATTTTCTAATGTAGTAATAAGTAACACATGAACACTCCATTTTATAACGTTGTATAATGTATCCATGTTGTCAACGTATAAATTATAAATATAGTAATGTCAAAATGAAAGTAGAATAGGAATATTAATGAGATGTATTTTTATTAGAGTTATTTTTCCATGGTTTTGGGTCATATACAGGGTGTAGCAGGACGGGTGGTACAACCCAACAGGGGGTGATACTACATGTAGAAATAAGTCGAAAAAAAGGAATAACATTTTTTCGTTTGACGCTTCGTTTTCGAAAAAATCGAGTTTGAAAATTCTATGCAGTACGCGTGGCACTGGACTGTCTCCCCAAGCCATTGTTCGCTACAAGTTCATGACTCACTAATAAGGCGAGCAATGATATGTACGCGTCAACAAGGACAGCACTTTGAACAGTTTATTCAATAATGTTATGTAATTATCGTTAGTAATGACAATAAAACTAATAAACACTAACATTTCTTATTTATAATACATATCTAAGCCTACAGGCGGTCCAGTGCCACGCGTACTGCATAGAATTTTCAAACTCGATTTTTTCGAAAACGAAGCGTCAAACGAAAAAATGTTATTCCTTTTTTTCGACTTATTTTTATATGTAGTATCACCCACTGTTGGGTTATACCACCCGTCCTGCTACACCCTGTATAATAGCAGTTCAACATATTTTAATTTAATTTGAGAAAATCATGCAATGAAGTGTGATTAAGAGAAGCATTCTATAAAGGAATGTTACTATACATTTTTAATTTATCTATGGACGACGAATCATCCTATTTTTTTTATTATACCGCAAATTAGGGAACTTGAGGTATAGCACGGTTGAAAGTGAAAAATATTCATTGGAAAAAGTAAATATTTACTGAACTATCCATCGTGCAGGAAATTCGCTGATATCAATGAATTTAATGAAAAAAATGCATTTGTTACCACGCAGTAATATTTTCTATAATGTACGTAGAATATATACAGAAATAACTGTATCTACGTACAGAAATAATATGTTACCAGTGAAATTGCATTTTTAATGGAGCTCAAAAAAAGAAGAAGTTATCAATTTGGCAACCTCAATCGATAAAATTTATACCTTATTATGACATGAACGGGATTCGAGATTGGATTTAAAAAGGACACACGGCCTCGTGGAAGGAAAGGGGGAGCTGGGATTGGTTGCTGTTCCAAAAATGAAAGTAGAAAGTTATTTGGAGCGAGGATGAGACTTCTCATTTTCTTAAGTACTCGACGCACTGCTCTTTGAAGTATAACGTCACGGAAACGTGACATCTTACCGTCAAAGAAGTGGATCCGTGTCGTCTCCATGAGCTATCTCCTGACAATTTACTTAAAATCCACCGATAACGAGATCCTAGCCCGAAATTTCGAATTTTAATGAGGATATTCACTGTCGCAGCCTGGGACTTTGCGGAGGGTTGTATTTCATCGGTCCTGATCCCGTTTGAGCCCCACCTCGAGCCATTCTGCGGTCCAATCCCGCAAAAAAAGACGAAAGAACCATCAAATCCTTCGTTTCGCATTCCCTCGTTTTTTAGAGACAATCTAGGTAATCTGTGCGGAAAGGAATTTGTTTCAGAGTCGTCCAAGTCGATTTTTAGGTTTTCACCTATGTGAATTGTTTGCAAATCGCCCTATTAGTTATTGTTCATTTGTTCATTCGGAATTTGGAGAAGGTATTAAATTCTCTGAAATTCAAAATTGCAATAGTAAAAGAAATAATACTTACTTCATTTGACTACTTGTATGAGAATGATAAGATTGTAAAGAAAGAAATTTTCATGTTTATGCTACAGATCCTTTAATGTTACACGGAGATGGGCAAAAAACACAGTATAGTAATTTATTCTAATATTAATTTACTAAGTACTGTTAATTCTTTGTAATTATGTACGTATATACTCAACTGAATTGAATTGTTTTTCAAGATCGATTTGAGTGAACGTGCATTTTATCCAGAAAATTACCATTGTGGGAATGAATTGAAAAATGTTTAAGTTATGTACGATATAATTTATTTAATATATACACAACTCAAACTATTGGATACCGCACTGAAGAGCTCTAGTTACGAAGTCGACGCGCTTTTTATAAGAAGAATTATAAGGTAAAGACCAATTTGTAATGAAAGTCTAACAATGTTGTAATGAGTATCTTGAACTGAAAACTGCTACATTGAAAAGTGGATTGAAAGTGTTCTTTCGATTTGAAGCACCAACCAAATTCCATATCGTCATGCTTACGATCGGTTGTCACCCTTTCATGTCAAAAAGACACACTGATTAACACTCGTAATTTACGGGGTCTAGTGTGGGTGTCTTGAGTCCACATCCACCCTTCCTAGTGACATCTTTGCAATGGGTCCTCGTGACTTGTAAGGGTGGCCACTTATAAACGTATATTTTAGAAGTAGGGGTGCCCTGTAGCATGAAACAAATTTTCCTCTAATTATAAGGTTCACCGTACTGATCACCTTGTGATTTGTGGGAAGCCAAGGGACTTCAAAGCCTGTGAATTTTTCTCAAGTAGGATCTCTCTTAAGTACTTCAGGTTCGGGATACAATTGGTTGTATAGGATAAAAACTAAACGAAAATTTTAAGGATTTCATTGAGGTCTACGTCTAATTGATATTGAGGCCAATACCAGATTACACTCAAGAACAGCCTGACTTCTCAAATATATCATGAATTATCGCTAAACAATAACTGAAAATTGGATTACGACCCAATACTATGCTAAAATTACTTCAACATTTTCTTCACTTAGGAGTGGGCTTAATAACTGAAACGACAATTATTATCTTAATAACTTTAAAATAATATGATTTATTTCACACACTAATGGTGTGCAGTGGTGAACAGTGAACTAGTGCAATGGTACACTAATATGCTGTACGATTTAAATGATAATGTAGAATGTACAGTATTTGTATAAGTGAAGAAATAGAATAAACTATTACATATGACTTTAAAGAAACACTGTATTTGAACTGTACGAATATGCGTCGTAAACAAGACTGCCTTCCTGTTTTCTTCTTGAGGTCCTTGAAGTGTTTTTGGAGGGGAGTAAGAGAACTCAGGTCAGAAATATGTCGTACTACTTGCTTATTGCTTGAGTCAGCCATATGCCAACATTCATTCTCTCTATTGTAAGTTGTTTCATAAAAAGTTTTCCTTCGTACATGCCTACTCCTACTCCACATTGTTTTCATTTTCCATTCATAATTTTTACAAAAATATTCTTTCAACACTAAAAAGGGTCTGCGCTACCGCTCTAAATGTTTCGTCGTATTTGATACTTGATAAACTTCATACTAGAATACTTTTTTATTCGATTAAATGATGACTGAGATGAAAATTGTATACTTTTCATTAGAAGTGTGTATTCAGACGAGGCTCATCTTTGACGTCCCTCTGGAGGAAATTAATTCGTTTAAACGACATTGAAATTCACCTGGGAGCGAGTACGGGAGACCCGGACCGAACAAAGTGAAAATAGGTATTCGAAATCTATATAACGCGTCGGTGTGTACACAATACCCATAGGTCTTCGGGGCCGCTCTTACAAATTCCGACGATGGTGCAGCGCGGTACGATAGGCACGAGACGGTGGCCCGGGGTACATTGTTCGGAATTTATAAAATGATATGCAAATCCCGGCAATATCCTCCCGTTCGTAGCAGCCCGCTTCAATTCAACCTGTCCTCCCTTTTCCTTTCTCCCTATCGGCCTTTTCTGGCCCCTGACGATCTCTCGAGCCACCCCCTTGGCCCCCTCCGCAACGCCACGACTTGTTTCTTGCATAATGCATGGCCCACTCTTATCGATGGTCTGAGTAGGGTCTGGTTCAGGGGCGACGAGCCGTACGACTTCGAAAGCTGCACTTTCCACGGCGAAGAGGACGGAGGAGAACGTTTAGAGGCGTCTCAGGGCACGGGCGGCACTGTTCAGACACCGGTCGAACCTTTTTCACGAATGACGAGGCATCAATGTTTCATGGAAATCACGAAGAGTGGCGTATCCATTTCGTGGTTTCAATTATTTACGGCCGCCGTTGCGTTCCTCCAGTTGCCTCAACGTTCTCTCCATTCTTTCCAGCGTTCCCGCATCGATCTCATTACGCTGGCTCCGTCGACGCGAATGACGTTGATGTTTACTTCAGATTTTTCGGTTGCATTTCTGACATAGCAATGACGTTGGAGATTTGTCGAACGGTGAAATACTTCGACGTAGGGATATTTTAGACTTGGGGTAGCGAAACCCTCGCCTGACTCGACGATTGACTTTGCGACCCCAAAATGTGTTATGCTTGGCATCCGGGGAAATGTGCATAAGTGAAAAAGGTATTCTAAAAGTGTACCGAGATCTTACAAATTGACGGTGGCGTAGTATTGAAATAAATAAAGATGCTCTGAAATGGAAAATGGATACATAATGGTAAAAGAAATACGGGGATCATTCAAATATAAACCGGAATTTTTGTACACAACTTTATTGGTGATAGATATGTGGTGGCACCTCCGCTCCTCATCACAAGCACTCAGTCCCGCCTAACTTTTCTATGTATATAAGTTCTTCCCGACCGAACTCCAAATATCCCGGCGTCTAAGGCACGGACTTGCTCGATTTCTCGTGCCATATTAACGAGTCTACTAGCAGGCCCAGGACGAAACGCTCCCTTCCTTTTCTCCTCTCTCTCGCTCTCCCTCTACAGGTACTCAACCCCACATTGGTGACCCCGAACGCAACAACCGAGGTAGAGAGCAGCACAACAGGCTTTTTCTCTTATTTTGAACTATTAAAGTTTAATAATTAAACGTTTCATACCTTGATGGCTCAAACGAGTGTAATTTATTTCCCTCGTCCCTTCATTCTCCATCATCACGCATTGGTCATAGTTTGATTTCGGATATGGTGTCATTACAAAATTCGCCAATTTATTCCGAGTTGGAATATTAAGATTGAAAATATTTTTATTTTCGAACAGCCGAAATTCATGTCACGTTATATGGTGAAGAATGCTGTGAGGCGATGAAATGGGTTACAGTGGGTTACAGCGGGTAGTAACAAAATAAATATGTCCTGTTACACAGCTTGTCGTGAGATATTTTTTTATATTTTAATATCTTGTGATTGGAACGATTAAAACTTAATCCGAAATAATTAAACGTTTATGATACATACAGTATCATTCAGTGTTCAATTAAATAATAATAACAATTACGGTTAGGAATAAATATTCATTCGAGACATTAATCGTGAGAAATTTGTCAATATTTTAATATCTGCTAATTGAACAAACTAAATATTAATTTCTGACAATAGTTAAATTAATTATTAACAATACTTATTATTTAAATAATGATGAGGAATATGATTATGCTGTGGTATTAATGTTTCGGAAATTCTTTTGTGGATGGATCCAACGACCCTTCGAATCGACATGTCACATGTCACGTGGTTGTTGTTCGCCCTTCCCCTTCTCTATCTCGAGACGCACGTGCGAACCGTGACCCTCGACACAGGTATACGAGGAGCGAGAGCTTATTCTTCGACGATCCATCGGTCGATATGGATCTCGCGATCGCGCGTCCGCGTCTCATGTCCCTCCTACCTTTGCTTGTGTAGTTTCCCGTAGTTATCGTAGCTTGGTATTGATTGTGGGTACCTTAGTTTGGTTTGGGTAGTTTTAAGGCATGCGTGTACGAGAGTCTGTCCTCTACCAAGTAATTATTAATCAACTTCTTTTACTTTGTTCGTAGGTCCATATTGGACTGCTAACTTCGTGCTTCACCTCGGTCACTACTGCTTCATGGTATAAGCAGAGTGACCAACTGTGTAACTGGACAGAAAGATCGGTTGCCATCCTCCTGGTGGATCTGTATTCGAGAGGAAGACAATCAGCTCCTCCGGATCGGTTCTCTACTCCCTGTATCCCGTCTGGTGTAGTCCTAGGCTCCCGGCGTAGTGCAGTAAGTCCAAAGTGCAGTGAGACGGGTACAAGTCGGGTCCTATTGTGGCTCCCAGATGGGTGCAGGGTGTGGAGGACTGGTTCGAAGGCGTCGGTCGTCTTCCTCTCGAGTCCAGATCCAACAAGAGGAAACGGGACTGACTCAGTAAGTTCAGTTTCATGGTCGCGTCGTGTCGCGATTTAGCTTCATCCCTCTTAGTTCAAATAATTATTTGGCAGAGTCAGATTTAGACTTTGGAAATCAAAGGGACTTTGTTTTCTTTGATTTCCATGGTTTCGTACTTAGTATTAAGCTCGTTGACTCTATGTAGAGTATGCATCTATGTATGTATACTCTATGTAGAGGGAGATCGAAGGAACTTTGATTCCTTCTATCTCCGGGTCTCCAGTCACAGCAACCTCCACATGGTGAGACCTGGTAATCGGTATTATTCGTGACGAACAATCCTTCGTCGCGAATAATACCGAAAGCTAATGGCTGCGAACTTGCAATAAGATCTTTAGATATAAAAAGTGCAAAGTGTAAAGTTCAAAAGTGTGAAGTGCAAAAGTGTAAAGTGCAAACGTGTAAAGTGTAAAGTGCAAAAGTGTAAAGTGTAAAGTGTAAAGTGCAAAAGTGTAAAGTGTAAAGTGAAATTAGATTTAGATTAGCAGGGACAACATCAAGGAGCCGTAGCTGGTATTAGTGGTCTGTAGTGGAGATAGTTTCTATGCATTTATCGTATAAAAATTTGTGCGTATAAGATCTTAATGTAGTAACAAAAAAATGTTCCGTTGCAATTAGGTCTTAGTGCGTCACGAAGCAATGAAAGGATTTTCTAAGAAAAAGAATATCCTGTCGCGGAAAATCATTAAGTATGGTACAGCAGTTGGCGGTTCGCGATCAGTTAGTTTAGTTAGTTAGATTTTCAATCTCTCTAGCTCTTGCGTGTACGCGAAGTCTGTACATTTTTTCGGCTCAGCATTGTTCGTCGATGCTAGAGTTCCGATAGCGTTAAAAAACGTTAAATGACACCATCGAAGTGCGAACCGCGCACGATTTGACGGCGAATGCCGAACGACCACACGGCGGCGTCGCGTCGACCAAGGCGGCTTCGCGTCTAAACACTGAACCGCGAGTCGAGCGCGGAAAAGAAGACACTACGCTGCGCCGCAATAATTCGAAGAAGGGCACATGGCGAAGGTACAGCGGCGAATTCTCGAGAATTCTATAGTGTTTGTTAGGAGACTCGGGAGGAGAATGAATATTATAAAACGGAAAAGACGGAGAGCTGCATTAGCATTATAGCCGTTATAAGGGCAACAATCTTCGACATTCGAAATAACACATAAAGTATTAATCGTACGGAATGGAGGTCATTGATTTATCGCCGTGAAACAGTCGTGGAACAAAGAGAGAATTTAACGTACTCGCTCCTCCAAAAGGGATTCTTTGTTCAAATATCATGAAAATGGCCTATTTTTTAAACGAACCATGATGTTCAAACATCATCAGATTTTCACTTATTCCGATCTCAAGAAAGTTCGCTTAAGGGGAATAACTCAATTTCCTCGAATGTGGTAGTATCTACCTAGACCAGTTCAGAAAAATGCTAAGTTTTGGGAGGACGGAATATTGCAATCACTTAAAAGATGGCGAAGCGTGGTGGAATAAAATGCATGGCACATGTGTATTTGACTAAATGTAAGTATGATTAGACGTATGGGAATTGTTTTTAAATTTCACTTAAATAATCGCTACGAATTATTATTTCTACCCAATAATAAAGGTTCTGATCTGCGATGATTATTCAAAACTATTATTTTAAACAATCTGTTTTTAGAAATGTTCATATGTAAATGTTTTGAACATATAGTGTATTTTATTCAAGATTCGCTCGCATCGCATGGGTTCGTCAACCCTGTTCCAGGAGTTTTTGTATTATTGGTTTCCTCGAGCTTCTAAATAGTTCATCCGCGGCGGATCCGTCGTTATCGCCGACTATAACAATAACTCGAAGCGCGGCAATTATTTCGCTCGACAAATCGGGAGAAAATTCCAATGCTGATCCAGCAGTTCCCCTCGATATCGCTGCAACAGTCATTCGTTATCATCTTCGCGCACGGTCCCCGATCGAGAGCAAAAATATTCTGGTTGATAGCGTAACGCTCTATTGCTCGTAAAATTTGCACATCCACGACCTTTCGAGATTCAGTCGCAACGATAGTACCAAAAGACGCGAATAATTGGGAGGCATCAGGCATTGTTATCCTCCAGCTTTCGATCGTTTTATCAGAAAATAATTAAAGTACGAGTCCACCTATGTTATCCATAATTACATTAGGTTTAGCAATTAATACTGCGCCTGTATATTCAATTCTTTACAACTCAAATTTCAATAGATATACTTACTCGTCATTTTGATACTTTAAGGTAATAATTTTCTGAGTCGCAAGTACATACACGCAACCTAAGTTTCAACCTGATGACTTTTGCAATGCATCTGTACGAATGTTAGTAGCCATAACATTGTGTTTACTGTTATTCTTTTGCAATTACTGTAATTTTCAAATACTCTTGTAATCTGTCAGAACAATAACAAGAAGCAAAATTGTATGGCTATCAAACTTCGTATATACATATACATCTGTATGTATTTATTGTAATGGTCATCAAGCTAAGACTTAAGTTATGCAATATATAGATTCATTGTAATGGAGATCAGACGGAGAACTCAAAAGGTTGATATTTCTCATAACAACCTAGCAAATAAATATTTGTATTACTAATATATTTACAACTGCAGTTGTAAATGATTGAGTATAAAGGCACAGAATTGATTTCTACATCCAATATTTGAAAAGTACCTCTTCGAATAAGAGTTTTACGAGTAATGGTAGGAAAAAAGTCGTACTCCTTTTTCTAGATGAATTTAGTTTTTCAGTAGGTTGGAATTTATGGAATGAATTCTACACAAGGATATTCTATGCGATTAAAATCAATAGTAATCAATAGTATTACCGTAATCATTTATTTTAAGTTGACTAGAATATGACATGATTGATGCCAAATATTAATCATCTGCTGTTATACTATACGTACGCTTCGAGTAAATTATGGTTTGTTTTGTTGTGTGTTGCTTTTGTTATACACTTGTAAGCCTTTTCCTTAGACAATTCTTTCCTTTCATACAGATAGTATTTATACTATGATTTTGGAAAATTTATTCAAATTCAAGTTCCTATCATTGACTTGCTTTGAAATTAATTCAATGTCTCAGACTTAATTGAAGAATATAATATTGTTACAAAATAATATCTATACTAATTAAAGAAAACAGATCATAGGCACCATTATTTAAAATAATAAATGGAAAGTTCATAGCAATCTGTGTTGGTGTGTATTCTTTTAAGAAAATGTAGAAGTTTTTTTTTATGAGAAAGGCTTTCCAGTAGAAAAAGGCGTTCCGACTCAAGCAGTTGGTGGACTCTTCGGCGAAGCTCAGTCAAGCATTTACAGAGAGTATTTTTTCTCATAAAAAACTTTTTTAAATTTTCTCAGAAGAAAATTCACCAACAGAGCTCACTGTGAACTTTTCATTTATCTCTCATTCAATATCTTGTAATGGATCAAACATTGGAATTGTCATTTTACTTCTACGTTAATAAATAATTTAGACTCTTTTCATTCCTATCAGTTTGACTAGTATTTGAATAAAATAATAACTAATTTTTTAAGTATAATCTTAAAAACATAAAGCATAATATATGTTAATAGTTAATCCTTTCAGTGCAATGAAATTTAGGAATGTATATGCCAAAAGTGCTGAAGATGTTTGTTTGTCTGAAATGAAATAATTGCTGAAGGCAATTTTCAATTGTACCCACCCTAATCCCTAATTTTGTTCTCATTTAATTATTAATCATACGGAATTTCCACTTGAATGTAAATTAATATTTATAAAATCATCACATAATATGCGCAATGATATATTGTCATACAACACAGAAAGGGTTAAACATATGTAAGGACAATTTAGAACTAGACAGAGCAAAACTAACACGATAATAATCAGTGTTTTATTTAACTGTTTCAACCTAAGTTGGATATTTCATTTTGAATATATACAAGTAAAAGTAACACATTTTATCAATTTAAACTGTAATAAATAATATTCAGAAAATATTTTACATGAGATCTTATACACATTTTAATTTATTTTTTATAGATTACTTTACGTCTACCTTTAATCATTGTAGAGGTTAATGGGAGCGTTATACAGAGCTAATTTAACGACACGGTTTAAGTTTCGTCCTCTAACGCGTGTTCCATCTCGGCTGCTCCGCGCACAGACGAACGCTGGCTGCATACTGATGTGAGCTTTTGCGGGGAAAGGCTGTAGCCGCATCTATTTTTATTTTCACCCTGATTTCCCAGCTGTCGAGGCGTCAGTCGAACGGCAGGATGCAGGGTAAATTAAATTAACGGTTCGAAGTGATTTTTGTCGGCGGCGTATTGGAAACAGTCTTCCGGTTGAGTGGGCGATTTTATTCAACCTTTTGCACTTCACTGACGCCTCAGTTGAAATTTGATTTGTTGGAACGCAAGCTAATTTACGAAATGAATAAATAAAATTAAAATTTCAAGTATTTATACATTTTTGTAGGAAAGGAACAAATTTTACTTATAAGCATTGGAACATATTTTCGTGAAGAAGGAGAACAGTTTCAACATTTTGAAATGCCATCATAAAATTGCTCTGAAGTTACTATTCACTTATATAAAAAAATATTCTCAAAATGGAAGAATGGAAGTAAGGAAAAGACTTCATAATTGGATCATCTAACGTTTTTAATAATTGAATAATAATTCTAACAAACGAATCGAAAGTATGTTTGGCTTCAGGTTTTCCTTTATTTGGTTGTGAAAGTAAATTAAATTTAGCTAGCAAAATTTCATTTCTCGAATACAATATAAATCCTCGTACGAATTTAATCCTGAAATGTATTTTTCATTCTACGTTTTGATTTTACTGTGGACAAAGAAACATCTAAAAGCAAACGAACAATAAAGATTACTTTTTTGTATTCAATCTTACATCATAGAATACTTTTATTAATTGTTATTCTGTGTTTAATAATAACTGATAAAGTAACGCAAGCGCAAATTTCGCGATACCACAGAAGCATTCGCCTGCGAAGAGTAATGGATTTTCTTCGAGCCTCTGTCTGATGCGCGAGTACACTTTTGTGCCGTAAATACGTTAGAGCGTAACGTTATTACCGCATGCTTCGATAACTTTCGGTTCCCCGAGTACTCGTTTTAACGAGCGAAGCACGGGTACTTGGGTTTGTGCCCTTCCGTTATTGCTACATACCACAGAACATGTTTCTTTTTCATCTTTTCAAATATATTTATCATCTAACATGGTCTGTGCCTTATTAATTACAAAATTTTTAATTTTCAACGCCTATGGTTGAGTTCTCTTTAAATATTTAGAGAATATCTAAAAGATGTTTAACCACTTCGGTATGACACTCACCGGCCGCGAAGCCGCACCCACAGGACATCACTCACCGGGTGCTCATTCTTTGGCGTCGAGTATAGTCGACTGTACGCGTTCATCTCTGGTCGTCGAATAACATCGGCGCTCGGTTGTACACGTTCATCTCTGGCTGTCCAAATAATAATCCATTATACAGTAATTAAATTATAATTCTAAGGAACGTGAATAGCATAGAACGTGATGAACGTGTACAGTACACTAGTCCAGAACGTGATTCTGGAGTAGTAGTTGATAATATCATACTTTTAAACTCTTTAAGAAATGATTGAAACCATAATTTAACATTGTGAGGTTTCCAATTGTACAAGAAAAATCCAAAAAGTATTGCTAGAAGTATTAGTTACTATTATCACATCTTTAAATTATTTAAGATATTATTAACATCCTAGTTTAATTGTGGTATTCTTAATTGTACAAAAAAATAAATAAAAAAATATTGTAACGAAGAAGTTATTGAAACTAGAGCAAGTTATTGAAACTAGCAAGAAATTATTGAAACTTTAGTTTAATATTGTGGTGTTTTAATTGTACAACAAAAATCCAACAATAATACTATAAATATGTATCTATTTTCTCATCGACAATATTATTTTCTGGGTTAATTTAATTTTTTGTTCTCGGCAATTCCTCTGTATTTAAGGATATTTATTCACTATTGTTTTACTTTTCGTTAACAATTTTTGTTCGAGCCTTGGTTATCTAAAAAAAAAAAATGACTAAAAGTGCATAGAGCAAGGAAGGAGAGTCATACACGCAAGCTTCCCTCGAAACAGGACGCACATCCTGCGGAGACGCGGCGTACCGCGTGCCTGAATGGCCCTTGAAATATTACGGAGTCGTTTTCTTTTGGAACATGTGGCGCATGGTCATGCATTCGCGACAAAGAAAACGGAAAGGACAGTAAAGCCAGCTGTTATACCCACTTTAAAATAACAGAAAGAATTTAATGCCGCAGGAGAAAGAATCGAGATTTCCCATTGATATAATTCAACTTTTGTAAATTATCTGAGTTATTTGTGTATCAATGTTTGGCTTTCATAAACGTCCTTACACTTTCCATTCCTGTATATATGTGCTATTGATCTTTGTCTATTGTATCACAGTACTATTTTAATGTTTTATACATTTTAATTTTCTTTAGCGTTAACATTTCTTTTTTTACCAGTTGCATATACTAATATACCATTTCTTTAGAGGTCACCAACTTCGTTGATTATCCGAATTCAGTAAAATCGTTTGACAAACATATTTTCCAGGGTCTTCAATTCGAAAAAATGGTCAACTTCTGCCCCAAAAGTAGATTTTTTCAAGTTCTATACTAGAATATCTCTTTAAGATGCAAGCACTAGGTGGGACATCTTGTATACTCTCCAAGGATCTATGAATACCCAATTCTAATGAACAGTACACTTTGAATGCATCTTCGCTGCTCGCAAATTTAGTACATCCTTCATATCGAGAAGTCTTCGAACGCGCAGACCTGCCACATCGCAAGCAATGTCGCCAGAACCGCACAGTTCACGGATGATTGTGCAAGCAACGATCGTTTTCGAGCGTTATTAGTCAGTGTCATGCCACGTATGGACGTTAGTCTGGCACTTTGAGAGTGTCACGTAAGCGTGGCACGTCTCCCCGAAATGTGACCGAAACTTTCATCCTCCTGTAAACGCTTTCGTTCATTAACCATACATTTGATTGCGCTTAGATCAATGGCTGCTTTAGCTCGACTCCCGACGCGGAGAGGAAGTTTTCCATTCGTGAACTACGCGCCCATGTTTTCACATGTTCGATGTAATGAAGTGCAAACGGGCAATGTGTACTCGCCCAGAAAGCTGCTTCCTGTTCTCTCCCAGCAGGGGGGAATAGTATAATTGCTAAACGCTTACTTAGCGCATGCTTCCTGATGTAAAATACTTAGCGCGCTGTTTGCAACTCGTCAAGTTAGTTTGTTGGGTATATGTATAGATCGCTTTAATAGTTCGTACCCCTGTTGAAAGCAAGTAAATCTAAAGCGCCGTATAATGACCTACCTAACGGTTTGAGAGCACTCGAAGGGAACCTCTTCCTATAAATCGGTATTACAAACGCAACTTGCTGTTGCTATCCTGACGTCGTTATATTCGCTTACTTAAGAGGGATTTCTGGTGTTGGTAGTACTGGGATTAAATAAATAATACTGTTGAATATGAATAGTCGACGGCTTTAGTAAACAAAAAGGTGTTGCTACTGATGTTCCACTGTTCAATAAGAATCTCGTAAATATCGAAGATCAATACTCTTTCAATGAATGAATTGATAATTAAAAGAAATAGTTTTTAAGGTTTGTGCTTTTACAGCTGAAATTCTTAAAGCATGATCGTGGTATCGGTAATATAATGTTGTTTAAGAATACTTTTTCTAATTGTCGATTTATCTGGAATATTTTATGAGATGATGATTGTCATTTGCACAGTTTTTAAACAATACCCTCCAACTGGCGACATTCATCGAACTTACCCTTAAATTATTTAAAACAACCAAGTCAGGTATTACAATAATATTAATTTAATTTTTTTCTAATTTTTCTAATTTTCTAATATTAATCCAATTTTTTTGTCTAATAACTGAATTACCGTGAGACCTATACTTCAAAAATTAAAAAAATGATACTGCTTCTACCATGGATATTTAATCGTCAGGTTCTTTTGATTTTCCTTATCAAATTATTAAATTAGTTACAAAATAAAAATATTTAACATTTTGATGTTAATTAACTCTTTTGATGGACAATATACCGAAGCTTCAAGTTAATTGGCTAACAATAAATAACTTTTAAGATATCATGTTCACTATGTTGAAACATATTGTTCTGAGAAAAGCACTTTGAAAGGTTCAGGGAATAAAAATGGTGCTGAAATATAAAGAGAAAAAAAATGCAGTTATGTATCTCTTTTTAATTTAGTAAATTCTATTGTAACATTTATTAGTTCTGAAGATGACAAAAACAACGAATCCAAACATAAATAAATAGGCAATACCTCGTTTGGAGCAGCAAAATGATTATTTTTTCATTTATATGCAATCTTATTTATGAATAATAATATTGATACAAAATTCTTCGAAATAATGAAAGTACATATACAAAAAATATTGCACTAAGTAAACTCATTTTGAACTATTAATTAATAGACAGAGTTTCTCTAAATATTTACGAAAATTCTTATTCTTTTACCTCTAATGAAGTTTTCTTGAATGTGACTATTAAACCTATAAGTATACTACTATTTTTAATATTAAATGTGCTATGTAGTACATCTTTCTTCCCTATGTACAATTTGATTATTTCTACTTTATTAACTGTCTACAGGATTCGAAATATTAGGTTGTCCCAAAAGTTTCTTCCATTTCATTAATAAGTAATACATAGACAATATTTTATGTTTGATGTTACATTATACAATTGCATACAATTCATTTTGCTTCATTACTGTTACAACGTTAACATCTAAGAAATTAGGTTGTCTATTTATATAAACACTGCCACATAAAATAATTGAGTGCAAGTCACGGAAGAAACTTTTGGGACAACCTAATACAAAAAGGTTTTAAAAAATCATATTAAAATTTAAATGTCTTATCTTTCAGCCGTTCTTCGTATCACGACTTTTGTTGATACATAAAAAAAAAGGATAGCTAAACTTTAATTTGTAATTAAATAATATATTACTACGAGCTGATATTCATGTACCATTCGTCGCGTTAGAGAATACTGAATCGACATTGAGAATTTAATGATACCACGTGTGTGCTATCTTTTTGTCTAGGGGTGTACAGCTGATATCTACTATTGACCATATTTTTCCCCAATCAATCAGCCGGCAGGTCACGTTATTGCAATTCATGCATCGGCAACAATTTTTCTACCAAGCCAGAATCGATCTTCGACAGTCAAGCGAGTTTGGAAGCTGCACGATCTAATAATCGCTGGCATAGAATGCTAATTGCGATTGGGACGTTCGTCGTCGATCCACGTGCGAGCGGGTTAACGTTGTAGCGATCATCCGCCAACAGTGACGCTCAACCGACGTTTATTTATATGCAGCACGTTGCACGCCCCGATCGTAAATCTCTAGTCGCTGGACAAACCGTTGTCGGCCAATCAGGATGCGTAGGTGCCCTACACAGATTCCTGTGTCGCAGGAAGAAATTTCGAAATTTCGATCGCCGTGCCGCTCCGATGGCTCCCTGATACGTTGCTCCGCGGAATCCGCGCGGTGCATGTTTATCGTCGCATAATGCATACCATTATGTAAATCAGTGTTTCGCCGCTTACACTTGTACACTGTGGAAATAAACCGTTGTCGGTGGGTTAGCGTAACAATGACACGACGATACCGCTAGTCCAGCAAGTCGGCGCGGTGTTTTTTGGAAAAATTCAGGGAAAACTGGACCGTGAGCGCGCCGCGATGTTTACAATTTGTCGACTGTTCGTTTTCGGGAACTGTAACTGGAACTGCCGACGAAAACGCTAACGTGGAATCTTTTGTCGAGTTGGAAAACACGCGGGTTGAACAGTTTTTCGGCTAATTAGGAACGGAATTATGTGTTCGCGTCCGGTAACAAAAGCTCCGCAATATGTATCATTATGTCTTTTAAGTTTCTCGTTCTATTCTTTAATTGCTGGGACTCGTTGTTACAGAGGCAAGTTGACGTAGTGCAAATGACAAGCAATTGTGTGTATTTTTGTTTTATAATATATTGTAGGGGAAAGTGGAATAAGGTGGCTGTAAAACCGATTTTCGTTTAATTTGCAGAAATTGGACATGAAATGCCATCTATGCATTATTAACCGAAACAATTACCTTCATAATTATTCATATATTATGTAGTATTTCTTTTGTTAATATTGACATACAAGATTTAGTGTTTTTTCATATCATTATTTGCTGTGTTTATTTAGTGATTTTTGTGGCACTCAAAGGTAAAGCCATAATACAATATAAAATACCGTAAAGTACGCCTTTTTCTACGTAAATATATAGGGCTATTATCTGAAAAAAAAATTTGTTTGACCCGTGCATACGGCCAAAGTACGTAAAACTTTCTGAAACATTGTTTCCTGCACTTCATCTTGATAAAACAGTATTATAATGGACGAAGAAAACAAATTGAGTCTTTGATTCAAAAATCAGAAACTTCAAGCTTTAAAATGTGTTTTTTAAATATTTTTTGCGACCATTTTTCGCAGAGATACAGCCATTAGAAAATGACAAAAATTTTCGGGAAATTATAGTGTTCCCTTAATTTTGACGAGGAGTATATAATGAAAAACATTTTTTTCTCTGGTATATTTAGAAAATTAATTAATTCAAATATATATTTAATCCAGAGTATGTTACTTTATCGAAATAAATTACAAGTTTTAGCTATACTTTGTATTGAAGCTGTAAATAATTATTTTGCTTAATGTCGTCAACTTACTCTATTTTTCCGTAATGATTTGTGTCTTGAGTAAGTAGCGTCACCTTCAACTCTACTAAACGATAAGTAATAATATTATTTCAGAAGCTCAAGTTGAAAAAGACATCAAATATGTAAATTTATTGTCCATTCTGACCGATGTTGGAAGATATCTACCTTTCTACATCATCTTTTTAACCGACTTCGAAAAGGAGGAGATTACTCAATTCGACATGTATATTATTTTGTTATATTCGATTCAGGTATACATACGAATAGGAGAAGCGAGGGTGGAAGGGTGACATGCAACAGATTACTGTTTCACAATGTAATTCTGGTTGGGGATATAAATTATTCTTTCTTTAAAAATAAATTCCAGTGAAAGTATATATTTGAAAAATTTATTTCTCGTGTACATGGATATAAACTATCTGAACAATAACAATAATAGTTGGACATATTTTTTCATTTTCTTTGAAGCAAAATTCATGAGTGGAATGTTAATTAAATAGTATAAGTTGAATATTTATGTAGAAGGAAAATATATTTTTATAGTTTCATATTGTACTTCAACAGAAAGATAAAGAGAAATGGTATTTCTACACTTTTCTACGTTAAACATTTTTTCCTCTGTAACTCATTGTCCTTATTCTGAATGATATGTCTTCTAATTAAGGGAAGACTAAAGTAGGGCATGAACTGCAAATTCCACACTATTTTGTAACTAACCATTTCCTCTGATACAGAGTGGTCACATAAAATAATTTTAATTTCAAAAATATTTCAAATGTAAAGTTTCATTTATCAATTGACTGGGAAACTGGATCACGAACGTCGAAATGTCTACAAGTTGTCAGCAGTTCGCTTAAAAATTGTGAACGCAGAACTTTCCACCGGTACCGGTAACATTCATCAGCGAATTTGCGAAAGGAATCGAAAATTCCTCTAACTGTTAATTCGCTCATCGACGCACCGGAACGATACCCTTGCAATTAATAACGTAAACAGAAAAACCGAACATAGCAATTATCGTTGCAGTACGCTTTACAAAGTATACGGATATCGTTCGGACAACGAACGAAAACAATTAAGCTTGAAAACCAAAATACGCTGGCTGTTCCCGGTGGCGAATTGAAATAGAAATTAGAACACACAAGTTTATAGCGTTTTAATGAACGCGCAGTGTCTGAAACAGAGCTGGTAGATGATAACCAGCTCAACTTGCTGCACCTGTTCCCGGTAAGGGTTCAATTAAAAGTCGGGACGAATACTGGATGAACGGACGGTAGTCTGTTATTCATAAAAATTTAATTATTTGGTTCCGTGAAATATGCGAGTGGCTGTCTATTAAATGTAGAATTATTATACGGGGAACATGATGAAATTTATATTTCATCCTAGTACTAGGTGTGCCGGCCGCCAGTGTACTGCTCTTCCTTTTTCATAACAAAATGCATCTCTTAATTGCAACTACCCACGATGTTAGTTAAATTTCACAATAGTTTTCCATCTAATACATTGACCGGTCCTGGAATATGTATTTCCATGTATAGACTTCAAAGAGTATAGCCGGATAAGGGGGTCAAAAGTGCCCTTGAGCCAAATTGATCAATGAACATACCAATCACTAGAGTGTTAAAAGAAAACCATTTGTGCCAAGTTTCAACCCGATACCCTTACTGGAAGGGTAGTTACAGTGCAAAACGCAATTTACAGTTTAAGCTGTATATCTTTTGTTATACTGTATCAAAAATTTTGAAAAAAATTAGAGATATTCTACTTTATAGCGTACGTGTTTGTGAATTTTTA
>NC_071976.1:17687671-17790773 GCF_026283585.1 Hylaeus volcanicus
AACGTATTGTCTTTCTCTCGAATAAGACTAACTAGAGGACGGCAACCAACTGTTCGGTTCGGTCATACGGCCGGTCACTTGCTTATTACATGAAGTCAAGTGACCGAAATGGGAATCGAAACAACGTGCCAATATAGACAAACGAACGTTTGACAAGAGACAGGCATTTGTTTACGCGCGGCTTAAATTAAATTACAATAACTACGCGAAGAAGGAAATAGAAGGAAACAAAGTTCCTTCGATCTCCATTTATGTACAATCTTAGAAACTAGGTACGGGAAGAAGGAAATAGAAGGAAACTAACCTCCTTCGATTTCCAGGTCTGATTCTGCCAAGCAATTATTGAAAATTTCCCTTTTTTAAAGGGGAAAATGAAGTTACAATGAAATCGCGAACACACGCGACCGTGCAGACAGACTTACTGGGTCAACGTCCCGTTTTCTCTTGGCGAGTCTTTAGCAAGAGAAAGACGATGTCTTTCTCTCGAAAAAGACTAGCTAGAGGACGGCAACCGACCTTTCTGTCCATCTACACGGTTGGTCACTTTGCTTATTGCATGAAACAATAATGACCGAAATGGACGAAATTACGCGCCCTCGAGGGCGGCCGAACAAACAAGGGAAAAACGGGTAATAATTACCTGGCCTTATGTTCTAATGCGACTTAGAACTAAGGTTCCCATGCCGGATGCGATGTCTTCGCTCGATGGAAGTGACATATTCGTTCGATGAAATACATAGATAAGAGAAACTGAAAATCAGAATAGACATACGTATACAGAGGTAATATAATGGAATAATTTAAAAATAGAAAAGGAAAACTATCAATTAAAATATCGAGCCACATAAAACTCCATCGATCAATATATATGAAACAATCGATCACAGCAATTCAAAGAAACAATTCAATTGCGTGTCGTTTCCCCACCATGCGAATCTACCCAGCAAAGAGAAATCAAAGCACCAGAACAATGAAGAAATATAAATAGTACCGAATAAAATAATTAAAGTAATATTAGTGCCGAATGAAAAAATGATAAATAATGAAAAATTATGCAAAAATAGAAATTAACATACATAAGAATGAGAAAATTAAATTAAAAAATAGCCTGAAAATAAATATGCAAAATAAACAAAATGTTGTATAAATTTAGTTAAACCTAACTAATGACACATAATTGTGTCTTGGAATACAGGGAAATATAAGCGAGCATGATGATAACATTGCAAAAATGAAGAAAAAATAAAAAATTTGCGTTCGCTCACCAGTGCTGATCATCATTTACCAATTAGTCAGTAGTGATCAGTAGTGGTCAGCATTGGGCACCCCCTGGTCACCCTAAGCCAGCCTTAGTCCTCGGTCGGCTCAACGCGCACACGCGAGGTCAGTACGACCTTTATCGCCCGAAGTGTACGCGAGAACTGAAGGATCTGACGCCTGGGTACCTATCAGTCGGGGAAGGCCGAACGCGGATTGGTCGACGCGGATTGGTCGACGCGTGTCAGCAGAGTCTGTCCGATCCAAGGACAATGGAATTGACGAAATCTTAATATTACAGAAAAATTATATTCTCGATCATTGTTTAAACAAATACTGTTAAAAATTAATTGAACTATTGTCAAAAATTAATATTTAATTGGTTCAATCAGTAGATATTAAAATATTAACAAATTATTCACGATTACTGTAAACAATGACTACTTATTCTTAATCGTAATTGTTATAAACGTTTAATCAAAGACTGAATGTTCCTTATACGCATTACAAACGTTTAATTAGGTCGGAGATATTAAGTTGTAATCAGTCCAAACAATAGTTATAGAGAGAATAGATAATTAGACAGAATAGATTGACTCGAAACAAAATGCCTACGTGACATATTACATATTAATACTACGTAAAAATTAAATTATATCTCTGTGTTAATTGAATATTTACGATGCATGTAATAACATTCAGTCTTCGATTGTATATTAAAAACAATCACGGTTCAAAGTAAGTATTCATCGAACACAGTAATCGTAAGAAATTTTTCAATATTTTAATATCTATTGAGTGCTACAAGTAAAAATTAATTATTAACAATATTTGTTTTAAAAATGATCGAGAATTTGCCATGTGCCGCTACACGCGGCGCAGCAGGTGCCGTCCACGACGGCAGGCCACCAGGTCGCGCGCCCATACGGGTGACCCGTATAGGGCCATGGATCGCACGACCCCCAGGTAGAGGCGGCGGACCCT
The DNA here is from genome assembly GCF_026283585.1 of Hylaeus volcanicus. Taxonomy (NCBI): domain Eukaryota; kingdom Metazoa; phylum Arthropoda; class Insecta; order Hymenoptera; family Colletidae; genus Hylaeus; species Hylaeus volcanicus. The sequence continues at coordinate 17,689,913 of NC_071976.1, forward strand.
CTCTTCCGGCCCCCCGAGATCGGGCAGGAGACGACCCAGCAGGGTCGTCACCGCCTCAATTCGGGGGACCAGGCGGTCGAAATGCCCCTCCCAGCGCCACCGGCCGTCCAGGTCGAGGCCCAGATACTTCATCCGGCCCTCGACCCGGACAGCCGCATCACCCACGCGGATCCAGGTCTGGGGGACCCGCCGCGTCAGAGGTAGCCCATGAAACATGACTACCTCCGTCTTTTGCGGCGAGATCCGAAGCCCCAGAGCCTGGATCCTCGCGACCACGATCGCGGCCGCTAATTCCGCCAGCCTGTGGACCCTGGTCCCATCCCGACCCACCGCGATGATCAATGTGTCGTCTGCGTAGCAGACCACAAAGACACCGGGTGGGAGGAGCCCGCGCAACACCGAGTCGTACCCCAAGTTCCATAACAGGGGTTCTAAAACGGACACCTGGGGCACGCCTCGGCTGACCCTCCGACGTATCGGCACCCCGCCTCTGCCAGGGTACTCGATCCACCTGTCCGACAGGTAGTCGGCTAACACGACCCGTAGATATGGAGGCACTCCGTGTTCTCGGAGCGCCTCCCGGATCGTGCCCCAGGGCAGGGTGTTAAATGCGTTGGCGATGTCGAGCCTAATCGCCAACGCCACCCCACCCCGGGAGACCGCCCGGTCCGCGAGGGCATGGACGTGGTCGATCGCATCAAGCGTCGACCGGCCCTCGCGGAAACCGTATTGGCAGCCAGCCAACTGCATACTCCCGTCGGACAGGCCCCTCGACAGGCGGGCAGCGAGCACACGCTCGAAGAGCTTGCCCGCCTGGTCGAGGAGGCAGATCGGCCGATACGCGGAGGGCAAATCCGCGGGCTTTCCCTTTTTCGGGATAAGGACCATCCGGGCCTGCTTCCAGGCCAGCGGAACCCGCCCCGACTCTAGGCAGCCGTCAAACAGCCGCCTGAGCCGGGAACCCAGGACGCGCAGCGCCAAAGCGAGCGCCCGCCCAGGGATGCCGTCGGGCCCTGGTGCCGTATTCCTGGTCACCATTCGCCCGACGGCCATCCCGAGCTCCCCCTCGGTGACCCTCAGGCCGGCGGACCAGTTACTGGCCTCCTCCGGATCTACCGGAAAAAGGGTATCCACGACACGCTCCAGAATGGGGGGGTCGAGGAACTCCGTGACAGGGGGGGGGGGGGGGCGGCCGGGCGCGTGCGGCCCAGCACAATGCGGTAGGGCCGCCCCCATGGATCCTTGTCCAGAGTCCCGAGGAGCTCTGCCCAGGCGCTCGCCTTGGCCCTCCTGATGGCGCGCTGGAGATCCACCGTGGCCTCTCGGTAGACCTCATACAGCGCCGCCTCCCTCGCCGGGTCGCGGTTCCGTCTCCGGCGGGCCCTCGTGAAGCGACGTCGCGCCGCGCTGCATGTAGCACGCAGCGCGGCAATTTCGTCGCTCCACCAGTAAGCGGCCCGCCTCGGGAGCTTCTTGGCTGGGGGCATGGCGGCGTCGCACGCCGCCGTCAATGACTCCCGAAACCAGTCAGCTTCCCGATCGACGTCCGCGACCGGTCCAGCCGGGGCATCCGGCCAGGACGCGGCGAAGGCGGCCGCCATCAGGGCGTCCTTCTCCAAGCGCTTCAGCGCCCATCTGCGCGGCGGTCGGCCCGGCGCGGGTCCGCGAGCGGGATGGTACTGAGGGGCATCGGAGACATCCATAAGGATGTAGAGGTGGTCACTGAGGGACTCCACCTCCTCCGCTACCCTCCATCCCGACACGAGACGCGCGGCGGCAGGCGTCGCCCACGACAAGTCGACGATCGACTCGCCCTGCCACCGCACGCACGTGCTCACGGACCCCCGGTTAAGCAGCCGGAGGTCCGCGTTCGCAGCCCACTCCAGTACCGCCCGACCCCTCGCGTCCGTTGCCGGGCCACCCCACGCCGTGGACTTGGCGTTGAAGTCGCCCAGCACGAGCGATCGGGCTACTGGAGAGCGGGACAATGCGTCCCGGACCCCGTCCAGCAGCCACTCGAACGCCGCGAGGGGGGGCACTCGGAGGGGCGTAGACCCCGATCAGGGCCAGGCCGCCGCACTCCGCCCCGACGAACCCGTCGCCGCGGGCGAATAAGCGGAGGGCCGCGGTGTCGCCGCCCACTATCACCACGGAGCCCAACGCGTCGGCCACCCAGTTCGGGCGGTCAGCGACGCGGTATGGCTCCGCGGCGACCGCCAACCCCACACCTAACTCGGCCAGGCAGTGGATAAATAAGTCCTGCGCCCTGGCCGAGTGGTTGAGGTTGGCTTGGAGGATCCGGACCGGGGGCATGAACTTTAGGCCATGTCCATGGCCTCCCCCGGGCCGGATCCTCCCTCCATCGCAGCGAGCGATCTCGCCCGTAGCGCCTCAGCCGGCGCCAGCGCTGGTGCTTCTGCCGCCGGTCGATTGACCAGCGTAGATTCGCCCGAACTCGGGGTCGTCACGCGCGCCTTCCTCCCCTACTTTGGCGGTGGAGGGGCACATTTTTTGGCCCCCAGCCGGTGGTCGGCTGGCCTGCCCAGGTCAGCACAGACCGGGCAGCGCATGGGCGCCGTGCACTCACGTGCCCGGTGGCCCGCACCGGCGCACCTGTTGCACCGGTCCCCGCGGTCCGCCTCGAGGGGACATTTCTGCCGCACGTGCCCGAGCTCCAGGCACCTGAAGCATCGGAGGGCTCGCGCGGGCAAGGCCTCCACTCGGGCGGACGACCAGCCGACGAGCAGGCGGCCAGCCGCCAGGAGGGCTCTCATGGCAGCCGCCGGGCAGCGAAGCCAGACGGTGCCCAGCCCGGACCCGGAACGCCGGATGATGCCGGTTTGAACCTCGTTCACCCGGCACCCGATTACCGCGGCAACTGCCGCCGCCACGCCGTCGGCCGTGATGGATTCGTCCAGGCCGCTAACCCGCGCCTCGGCGGATTTAATCGGCCTGGACACTCTCACGTCCGTGCCGGCGAATAGCTCCGCCAGGCGGCCGGCCAGGCGGTCCGCCCCGGCAGCGCTGTCCGGCCCGGGATCTCTAAAATGGGGGACCCGGTCTGCCCCTTGCGGTACTGGATGCCGGTTACCCCGACATTCCGTTACCGCACCCCAGCGACCGCCTTTGCCATGACCTCTGAATAGGTCATGGCGCTGTCCGGGGCGACGGTGAGGGATACCGCCGCCCTCTTCGACGCACGCGCCGGACGAACCCGCGGCCCGGCCGGAGCTCCAGCCGGCCACACCCCGCGAGTGCGAGAGCGTGCCGCCCCCGCACGCCTCTCCTTGCGTCCGAGCACCTTCGACCATGTCTCAGGTGCCGGACGGGTCAGGGAGGGCACGACAGGCGCAGGCGGAGGCCTCGCCCGCGACGAAGCCGGAGCAGGCGCGGCACGGGGCCGGTCTCGTCCCGGCAAGGCCGGAGCAGGATGGGCAGCGGCGCCACCCGCTTGCTTCTTCCCGCTCCTCTTCCTGCCTCTCTTCTTTTTCGCGGGCTCCCCGCTGACTGTCCCGGGGCGGCTCCCCACCGCCGAGGGGCCAGGTTGGGCGGGACCCGCAGGAGGGCGCGGCGCGGCTCGGGACACCCGCTGCGGAGCCCCGCTCGCGGCGGCCACCAGCGAGACCGCCCCCAGGCGTGCCGCGAGGCGCACCTCCATCTCGCCGCAGAGGCGACGGATGAGGCCCTCGACGTCCACGCCCGGCGCGAGGGTCGCGCCGCCCATCGAAGGCTTCCGCGACGGACCGGCGGGCACAGGCCTCGAGGCAGCAGGCTGACTCGACCTCACCGTCGAGGACGCACTCGGCCGCGAAGGGGGCACCGGCACCGATACCGTCGGATCGACGGGCGGCGGCACCGACGGCACCGCGGCAGGCGCGTCCGGGCCCCGCGTAAGCCGGGCTTCCAGCTCGGTCACGCGGGCCCTGAGCTCGGCGACCGTCTGCTCCAGCTCCACCTCCCGGGCCGAGGTCTTGACACGCTTCGCCTGTTCGACGGCAGCGTGTCTGATAGTGGCCGCTGCAATCCGCAGCTGGCGCACCATCGGCCCCTGAAGGTTGTTGGAGCATTTCGCAACCCTCTGGACCGCCTCCGAGCTCTCGAAAATCCGAGAGCCCAGTTCGGCGGTCGGCGCGTGGCGCATCTCCGCCGCCAGCTCCTCTTCGCCCTTGAGGGGTTGCAGGACCTGGAGATCCGGACGGAGGACACTAAATGGTCCGCGACGTCCAACGCCAGGCGCTGCTCCCTCTCGCTGGGCTTTCGCTTCGCGTCGGCGAGGCCGACACAATCCCCAGCAGTAGGGGGTCGTCCTCGCTTCCTCCTTAGCGGCGACTGCAGGGAGCGCGCCGACCACACCGAGCTGACTGACCCGTCGGAGTCAGCGCCGGTGCCGGACGCGTCTGCAGCCGCCAGGAGGCGGCCTGAGCGGAGCTCCCGCCCCTCCACCCTCTCCAACCGGACGACGGGCTGCGCGAGAAGCACGTCCTCGCGCACCCTGACGCCGGAAGACGCCGCAGCGGAGGAGGTCCCCGCTACAGACGTCTCTTCACCAGGCGCATTGCTGAACCCGGGGGCCTGGTGGACCACCCCGGGGTTCTCCCAGTCGTAAGATAACGACGCGGGGGAGCCTGGTCGACTTCTCCTCACCGCGCCGGTACTGAGGGATCCGAAGCCCTCTGCACCGTAAACGCTTAATCCTCGGTTGTCCATGGTCATTTTCAAAGCACCCCATTGCGGGTGGACGCCGTACCCATGCCTCCAAACTTGCCATGTCGTCAACAGAGGATCCGCCAGATGCCAGCTCACCGCGTTCGCCCTCCGCATCCAGCAAGTCGGTTCTCGCAAGCCGATTCCTGAAGCGGAGACCCAGAAGCACCACGAGGAGGTGCGGTGAGTGGACTTGACCGGACGCAGCCCGCCGACTTCGCCGAAATTCCCCGCCCAGGAGGACGCCGAAGCGCCACCCTGGTGTAAGGGAATATCAGCTAGGTCGTGGTTTTTGACCCGACCTGGAGGTTTGTGGAAGAGGCATGGTGACCTCGACCAACTGCCCCAGTGCCAGGAAAGCGTGCGTCCAGCCTCATGCTCCCATGACAGAGGCAGGCCATAACCGTTGCGAGGCATAACCCCTCCTACCTGGAAAAGTCGGCTTGACCGATCGGCTCCCGCGAAAACGTGGCGGTGTCAGTTCTCGCGCCCGAGGCGGGGTCAGCAATGACCCGATGGGGAGATGCAGAGACGATATCTCTTTGTATCTTGATTTTGGGTCAATTTGGTTCCCGACTTGGATGCAGAGAGTCTACCTGTCGGTCGTCTTGAGCCGGATCCTACGGTAGTTCCGATTGCGGACGCAGGGAGTTGAGTACTGATCGGAGACGTCAGTCTTTCTCTCGAAGCGGACTCGCCAAGAGGAAACGGGACTGACCTAGTAAGTCGATTGTACGGTTTGCGTCGCGTCGCGTCTATTCTCGCGTGTTAGCTTCATTTTCTTAGTTAAATCGATTGCTTGATAGAGACAGACACGGAGATCGAAGGAACTTTGTTTCCTTCTATTTCCTTCTTCGCATACTTAGTTTCTAAGATTGTACATAAATGGAGATCGAAAGAACTTTGTTTCCTTCTATTTCCTTCTTCGCGTACTTAGTTTCTAAGATTGTACAGAGGGAGATCGGAGGAACTTTGTTTCCTTCTATCTTCCTCACGGGTCTCCACTCGCAGCAACCTCCACGTGGTGAGACCTGGTAATCGGTATTACTCGCGACAAACAATCATTTGTTTATTCTTTGTCGCGAGTAGTAGCGAGCTAATGGCTGCAAACTTGTAATAATATCTTTAGATATAACAAGTAGGTGCATGGAATGCCACGCTTTACAAGTGCAACATCTTAGACACAATGGTGAAGTTTTATTCATTCTTCGCAGACATTTGGAAGATGATAGAAGTGACTTGCGATACAATGAGTTTGTCATCACAAATCTATTACATCCTTTTCAGAATACCTTTTAGTAACTAAAAGTTGCATAAGGAGCAACATGATTCGAGCTGGTTTGAATTTTGTCGCTCGGTCGCGCGACATTTAAGTTAGCGTGAATAGAACCTTCACCGTGCTCCCACTCTTGCCGCGGCTCAGCTACGCGCGATTTTGTCGCCGCGCGACGTGCAATTAGGACAAGGCATAACGGTATCAAAATTATTACTCACATTAATGTACAGTTATTGTATCCAAAAAAACGCGATCAAAGTTTTACTATTCTAAATTTTTTCACGGTAACTTCGAAACTTTATAATTTACTTTCTGTCTGGAAATGCTGATGTATAATAGGATCCTGATGTATAATAGGATCCTTCCGTGGATGTTGAGGCATTACTTCCAAATAATTTGTTTGTCTTTTAGTACTTTGTCCGTCCTCGTAGACGCTTGAGCTGCCTAATTTGTAGTTGTAATCCGAGCTCTGTCTACTTCTTCGACCATCAACGTAGTACCATGGCCAATGGCAAAGCCGAGATCAACCACCATGTATATATTCATCAGTATACACTATATGTAAATATAGTATAGTATATGGTACTATGCAAGTTTTAGGCCATTACATAAAGCTTGCATTACACTTTTCATAAATCTATGTTAATGGAACAAATATAATAGAAATTTATACTTTATATAATAAATGTATATAATGGTACTTTATATAATACTAGTGTATTACATATACATATAATAGAATTGTTAAAAATAATTTAACAGATTTAGAGGAGAATGAAACATTAAAAGTTACGTATTGGACACTTCAAAATCTTGATTTAAATATTATTGAACATGCCTGGGATTATTGAGGCAGAGCTCAAAGCAAAAGAAAGTCAAAAAATAGAAATGAACTATTTGAGGTATTACGAACCAAATGTAATTAATTGAAGTTAATTATACCAATTAATATGGAAATTAAATGTTTTTTCTTCAGGCATCACAAAATTTATGTCCTTTTTCAATTCCTTTTTCTGTCCTCATCTCGTTTGAAATTCCAGTACGCAATCGACACGATTAACAGTCGATAAAACGTAAATAGGATTACCCCGCTAATTGAAGAAAGTAACGAAGGGGCATCGAAAAGTGTACACAACATGTTTATTATATCGACCAGTAATTGCGACAAAGCAATATCGCCAGAGAAGGGATAGAACCGAATCTCGTTCAAATTACGGGCGATCGTAGGGCGTCGTTAATCGTTTATTTATAATTGGCTTATTTATAATTGGCTAATCGAATATCTCGCGCTATTACGCGAATCTCCGAGAACGACGGCGCGTCGAAACGTTTCGCGTAATTAATTTCGTTCGTATCCAGTACTGCGTGAGGCAGGAGGGGGCTAGGGGTGGATTCATTTAAAATTTCAAAATTGATTTGGCGTCCAGCACGTTCCAGTTACACGCGCGATCACAATCGCGCGAAAACGCACCCCCGTTAATGGAAGAAACGAACTGGCGTTAATTAACGCCAATAACATGGCTGTCAACGCCGCGAAAACGATTCCAGAGAAATTACATCCGACCAACGAAATTATTTTCACTGCGTGTCCGTGCGTGCAGCCAAACGTGGTGGTTCGCAACAGATTGGATCACTTGTAACACTTCTTTGGTTATTGGATTTTTAGTGGCTGATCTTCGGGTTGATTTCAGAGAGCTGGAAATGATGGACATTTCATTTTTCGAGACATTGATTAATGACGAATGGCATTTCGAACGGTCTTAATCAGCATTTGATTTAGATACTTTCGGGTACTGATTCGAAACTATTTTCAAAAATTAGTGGAAGTATTCCTTTTATAGGTGGATTGAAAATGGTAGGTGATACGGAATATCAAGAACGTAAATATTGAAGAACATGTAATAATTTGTACTGGAACACATTGTATAATGTGAAACCATAGGTGATGAAATGAGTATGTATTCTTTCAGTTTATTGTTTGTAATTTCACATTGGATTCTAATTATAATACTATTTGTCAGTTCAGAATATTTGTGATTTTACATTGGTTTACTATTATTTGTAATTTTATACTGGCTCGCGATTATTATTACTAATTTCAGAATATATAAATATGCATTTACATTACTTACATTATGTCCGCAATTATTTGGGATTTCGCATGGTTTAGTCATTTCTGTGCAAAATATCAGTCGACCTTACAACATAGGTATGTATATATGTATGTATGTATAGCTCGAAATATATCTTCTTATATTATTCTTTCTTAATTATTGCTAAAGCATCACTAAAACTTACAAACACTAAAATAGTAGGATACATAGTAAGATACATGTACATTTCAAATTTAAAAATAATTAAATAAAAAGGTATATACAGTACTGGTTATAGAAATTGTATTACCAGAAGAACGTCTATGTATTTCGTTAAATTTCCACGTATAAAATCAACAAAAATGTGGTTTACATGCAATAAAATATATTGCATAGTAATTACGCGAGTTTGTGCATCCATCACATTCGTAATGTATCCATATATTCGACAAGTTATATTTTTGAATAATGAAAGTACAAATAAATTCATCGATACAATTAGTTTCCTATTTCAATAACTAACGTTAAAAAATATGGCAAAAGTATTGTTAATAATTGAGTAATTAAAAAAAAATCGACATTTGCGTTCTAGAAATTTTAATATTAATATCCATTCACCTCGTGTCTCACCTAATTCTTGCAATAGATTTTGTTTTACAGAGTGTTTCGATAATTTCGTGTTTGTTGTATGAGAAACAGTGGAGGAAATTTAAAAAACAATTTTTTTTTAATGAGATCTTATATATGTTTATCCATAATGAGATAGGATTCGTTTAGACAAGTTCCTCGATCCATTATACGATGTCATTTATTAGAATATAAAGCCTTAAATTAGAGTGCTTATTAGTATATTAGTTGCACTCTACCAATCGATCTGTAGCTCTAGTTATTATCTGTTAGGCTGCAAACAAGGATGGAAAAAAAGTTGCTGTATTCATATTCGATCAACCATCGGTCTGTGTTAAATCTACTGGACACAACTTAAATTTTGGGTTATATAGTACAAAACCTAACCTTGTATTATTGAATGATGAATTTGTCTAAATGAATGGTATCTTCCTATAGATAAAAATGTATAAAGTTTCATTCAATAGAATTAATTTGTTTCTAAATATTCTCACCACTCCACGTATAACAAAATTATTTACTACATATAATGTTTCCCTTCGTACCAAATAATTTCTGTAAAAACATTTTTTAGATAGCTTCATCCCCTCATGAGATATTTAATCATTCTGGATTTAACGAAATACCCTGTATATTATTCTCATTAGTTTAGGCTATCATTCTATGAAAAAACAAATTTATTTTGGACCCAGCACAGTTTTCAAACGGAAAAGCGTAGCAGATGAGCCTATTCGATGATACAGTCTAATGGCGTCATTATTGGGAGGTCAGTTTGTCCGCAAAGTCACGTTCAGATCTACCATAATGCAACGCTCTCCGTCTCGACGTGTCTGTTCCCTCACAGACAGTCACAGTGGAACACGTCGAGCTGACCTATGACCATGCACGCGGACGTGCGAAAATTGGCGATCTCACGACGACAAAAAGCCCGGATACAGGGAATATGTACGCTAGACGACGCGACGCATCAGCCGGCGTATCTCGTAAATTTGGCTTTACGTCCCCCGGGTGTTTATCACTTACGAAATATCGTGTACCGCGACGGCTCTGTTACCGTCCTCCTCCCTCCTTGTTACCGTAAAATTATAATTATCCGTTGATGCCAGCGCGCGGTCTTTTTACAGCTGGGCCGGGCAACGTCAGTTAAAATTATTAGCGATGCACGTTTTCCAGGCAAGAGTGGTTCATTAAACGGGAAATGGAATGTTGCATCACCGTATCGTAATTTGCAGACACTGCAATAATTCGTTGTTAAAGTTGGGCCACAAAATCGTGCACCAAATCGTGTTGCGAATCGTATAGCGCGGTGTCTGACTATTAACCGCTTTAATCCCTTTGTGCCCATTCCATCGTTCTCGATACAAACTGGTTTTATTCATTTTTGTTGTTGTTTTAGAATTATATCGTTTATTTTTACTGTTATTTATATATATTTCTGATAAGGTAGTGTATATTAATTGTTATGCTCAAATATTAGTCGTTTTTGTACTTAAGTTAAAATTAAGTTAAATCGACTTTTTAAAGACTACATGTTACATTTCTTTCAGGTTAACCAGAAGTGTCTAAGGAGTTGGTCGAGAACGATCAACGTAGATAATGCCCTGCTTATCTTGAAGAATTATACAACCATTTATTAATATTTATAGCTACATGCTCTTAGGTAAACTATTGTTATTGTAATATAACCTTAGATTTTTCTTTTATAAATTATTTACTTTAAGGTTGCGACACTACATGTGAGTTTTGAGTAAAATGATATATTATTAAAAACACTATAAAGTACAATGATAAAATATGTAGTTAAAACAGAATATTTCTTTAAGTTTGCTATCTCATTATACCAGCCACAAAACAGGTAACGTATTTTCACTGCACATTTTAAATATCGAGATTTCAAAGTGACACGTTTAAATTTTAATCTCTAGCAAAAAATGTTTACTAACCTTCCACGTGTTTTTTTAGCAGAATTTATGTAATTTTAAAGATTGAATAATTTTCATAGTGGTCAACTTCTTGCCTTAGATTTTACAGCCGACGAAATTAATGCGAAGAATGTATTTTCCCTCAGTTACTTTGATTTTCTTTTCACAATTTTTTGGTGTACTTTAAACGAAGTGGAAAGAAACTCATTTAACCTCTGACGAATGGCGCCTGCGGCTTTTTGGATCTAGACTCGAGCCCAGTGAAACGAGTGATACGAATTTTGTTTGTGCCACGCAGCCACTTTTGAAATAACGTTACTTGAAATATGTAGTATTAAAAATTCCATGGGTATCTTTTTTTACGGATATTTCATTTTCTGATCTCAATTACGTTGGTGCATTTCATGAAATAAAATTGAATATACTAATTCTGCATTTAAAGCAGTGAAATATTGAAATAATCACTGTATTAAATAATTATTGTTTATTTTAATTTAAAGTGAAATTTGTCACATCTGCAAATAAAGATTGAAATTACGAATTTTATATTTGAAATAATAAAATAAATTCAACACGTGAAGCATTTATTATTTCAGATAAATAAATTTTCCAATTATTCCCATGTATTATTGTGTAAAACAAGAGATTGAAATCAAATATAAAAAAAAATATTATTATTTCAAATAGTTATTGTTTATTTTCGTTTCAATATAAATTTACTTATGTCTGATTAATAAATGTGTAATCGTGTAGCGTAGGAATGAATTCTTTAATATTATATAAGGAAAAGCCACGATGTAACAAAGTTTCTGTATTCATCTGATATATACTATGTGCATATCGTAATTATTTACTTAACGAGAATTCTAATGTAAACGTATCACGTTACTACGACTGAGAAGTCGGTAAATACAAACTGCTGGAGAAATCTGATATTACGTAGTTCGAGGTTCGGGAATCTGATATCATGTAACAAAATTAGTATTTTGTTTGTATATAGTGAAATATTACTATGACACGTATTCAATTCATTAGTTTGTGTCGAAACTCAATTAAGATTGACTAGATTTTCAATCAGGACAATTCCACTTAATATAATTTTTAATTCGGGATCAATAAAATTTAGAAAAACAAAATGGAGACACCGGTAATATGTTTTTTTTTTTTATTGAAATCTGAAGTTCACGTATGTCCTGAATAGTTTTTATCAAAGGGGTGACGCTTTATTAATTTCTGAAATATTTGTTTCGTAACGATTCACTCGATAGGTAAACAAATCTAGACCAGTCATTTTTTCAATTATTCGTATCTTGAATTATCATCGACATGCAAACAACAACAATAATAAAATTTTATCGAAAATGAAATACATAGCTCATGAAAGTATCTTACACACAATAGATGTTTAATCATATTCATTATTCAATTTTTAATTGGCCAACGCTCTAGAATCATCGAGAGCGTGTTGTCACGTGCGATAATTCAGGTTAAAATGCGCTTTTTTCATACTAGTAAAATGATGGTAAACTATCGGGTACTGCGACGCGTTAAAGAACGTCTGGCTACTTGGAGTGAAGGAAACCGTGCGTTGGAAGTGGTATTAAACACGAATTAAAATTGGACTATTAGTATAATTATTCAATTTTGAATTATTTCGTCACTGAAAAAAGATACGAGGATCCTCAATGTCCTGCCAACAGTATCATACCGTCCCTTCGAGAGATCTAATGTGACCTAAGGGAAAACGATTATAAAAGTGTTCTTCGTAAGGGTAAGTTTAAATTACAATTTTCGATACTAACTTTAGATACTTTTACCAGTTCAACAGATTCAAATTTATTATCTCACATATGTAAATATCTGTTAATAATCAGGAAAAGGAATTTAAATGAGTCAGCATTTACTAATTGAAATTTAATTGATAATTAAAAACAAACTTGAAAGTGCTACATGGTAAATAGAAACAACAAATAAACAACGCGGATACTCGATATAAGAGTTACAATTTAGCATCGTAACAATCAAATTATCCAAAATGCCGAGATTTAAGATTGTAATATATACCTGTCGTCTCACAAAAGTAATAACAGAAAAATACCGCAGTCCCCGGTCTCAGCCTATTTAAATTATTTTCCGAGCAATACCACCGTCGTAAATCATCGGCCTTTCGTCACGCAACATTTGAAAAGCAAACTCCGTCCCTCACCGTAATATACATAAATTCCATACGCAGGGTCGCGCGTGCGCGTTGGTTCCCGCGACATTCCAATAACATGTCGACCCGTTTTAAGGGGAGGCGAGCAAACCGTTTGTGCAGTTCGTTTCAGAATTACTTCGTCAGTAGTCATAAAGGTGATCGTAGACGAGGCTGTCCCCCCATCGGATTTCCCACCGGGAAAAGAAATTCGCGTGGAAGCTCCGTAGAAATATCAGGGGGGCTGTGGCGGTCGTTTTAGCATCTCCCTTAACGGAGAAAAAGGATGAGGAAAGAAGCTTGATTCTTGTCGTTACGTTTCCTCACGTCTGAACAGACGGAAGCGAGAAGGCTGAGGGAGAGAATGGTCGTGGGGTCGGGTGAAATGACTTTTCATGGCCCCAGGGTATCTCCGCTGCCGGAAATATGGATATAGGCAATTAAAATTACGTGACGGCCCCACCGAGAAGGGGAGTCACGACGAAACGTCGTCGCGCTGCCAGAAAGCCACTTTACGTCTTTCTTCGTGGAGCCCTTAGGAGGGACACGAGTAGAACTCGTTGAGAAAGCTTGTTACTTTACAGGAATTTTAATAACCCTTCTTGGCAAATAATATTTAAAATCAAATTACTATGTTGTGTTGATGGGAGTTTCCGTTGAAACGAGTTGAGTGATTTGCAGTCTCGAGCATTTTAAGAAGTCCTTGGAATTTTAAACGTTTTCTCAAACGTAGCCTACGCTACCGCGGGCGCTTAACCGGCATACTCGCGCTCTTATTGGTCGGGATTATCTGTTAATACTTCCTTAACGAAGCCTCGGATAACATTTTCGCTACAGAAAAAGTTTTTTTCAAATCACCCCCGAACCACCCTTTTCAAGGACCTCCAACATTTTTGGGACACCCTGTACACAAAGTGTAACTTTGTTCTAAGAAGTTTCTTTTCTACAACGAAAAGTAACGCAGATATTTAGGTGTTCTGTTTCTTCGGACTCACCCTGTATATATATATATTTATTTATTTATTTGTTTATACAACATCACTTCTTACTTTTTAAATTTTGCTGTAATAAGTACCATTATTAACCTACGGTACTTTTCCATCGTTTTGTCAACAGAAGTAACATGTCACTTCTACATAATATAGTATCGTCACATTATATCGCCAAATGTTGACTGAAATTTGTGATTCGTCTGTACCACATGTTCATTCTCTATCTTCCGTACTCGTCGTGAAACCAAAATAAATAATAAAAATGATGTATCTAAGTATCTATATCAAGACAATAAAGTATATACATATTTAGAAACGCTGTGGGGTACTAATTCTATCACGAATAATATTTACGCCGGATAATCGAGACCCTTGTTAATCGATGTCTCATTGTAATCATATTCTTAAAAACATTCTTCGCCACGATGACAGACGATGACATTGCGTTACAAACAGCATCGTTGCCAGTATGATTTGATTTATCCACTCCGCGAATACCATCCTGTACACCGCGATGGGAATCAAGAGTGTGGATTTTCAATGCCTCCGCTCATCAGCCATAATCGCGTTCTATTTTATCGCAAACTCCTCCACTTAGCGCTGGTATTGATCTCAGAGGTTCCACGGTTTTAATTCATTTCATCGAGCACATTGATCGAAATTGCAATTTATACGAATGTCGTCGTTCAGACGCATTGAATTCGCTCTGGAAAACTTTGAGAGGGAGCGAGACTCGGTGAAGGTATCCGCTACTTCTGCGGCGCTTCTAAATGTAATTGAAAATTTCCCATCTGCGAATTAAAAGGGATTAAGTACGTCGTTTAAACATTTCTACAGCGAGGTCTTAAAACTATTTTGCTAGAGTATTCCTTCAATCATCGTATCTTTCTGGCTGGCGTATACGAGTAAACACAATGATGATAGTACTCTGCGCTTGCCTTGAAATAAATTTAGTGTTTTGTAATGGTTTTAAATATTCTTATTTCGGTTAACCCAGAATTATAAATTATTTTTAGGTCCTCGATATGCACCGAAGAAAATTCAGACTTCCGAGTTGGAGACAGTTAACAAGAACAAGTTATTCGAAGGTGTTGCAACCTGATTCTTAATGGATGGTACAAACTGAGATATCCGAGTGTATGTCTTGTTCTTTGAATAAGATTGTCCGATGTTTCGCCTGAATTGTAGCAAGCTTATTTAAAGCCAAAATGGTTAATAACTACCAATCATCGCGCTTTTTAAACAGTTCAGCAGTTACGAATTGCAGTTGTTTTAAGTATCAACTGTACAAATTAAATTGATTAGACATCAATGATTAATCCAATCAGCTTTTGGATATTTCAAGTTTTGCATCAAAGATCTGTGGCACTGATTCAGCGCACCGTGTTTCTTCTAAATTCAGTCATTTTTCGCATTTTGTGTCATTATCTTGAATCCGCCATTTTGAATTTCTAAATTTTGAGTTCAGATTTGAATTTAGCGACCTCAAAAACCCCTGTATACCAAATTTCATCAAAATCGATCGTCAGGAAAAACGGATATATAAATGTTTCTCTTTCAACGAACTTTGAGGGATCTTCCAACCAGGAAATACTACAATGTTTACTATTATGTCAAGGAATTTAGAGGGGCGGGCCATTCAGGAAATACTACAATGTTTACTAGTATTTCTCGGAATTGGAACGGCCTTGCAAGGACGCTATATGTATATATGTATACAGGGTGTCCCAAAAATGTTGTAACACCTTGAAAGGGGTGGTTGGGGAGGTGATTTGAAACTTTTTCCTTAGCGAAAATGTTGTCTGAGGCTTCGTTCAGAAGATATTAACGGAAAACACTGACCAATCAGAACGCGCGTATACCGTTGAAGCGGCCGCGGTAGCAAAGGCTACGAGCTAAGCGGCCGCGTCAATGGCCTTCGATGCACGTGAGTCACTTGTTCGCGTACAAGCGCGGCCGCTTAGCTTGTAGCCATCGCTACCGCGGGCGCTCCACCGGTATCCGTGCGCTCTGATTGGTCGACGTTTTCCGTTATTATCTCCTCAGCGAAGCCTCGGACAATATTTTTGCTAAGAAAAAAGATGTTTTAAATCACCTCTCCAACCACCCCTTTCAAGGTGTTACAACATTTTTGGGACACCCTGTATGTAAGTAACAGCGCCTGTCAGTCATTTAAAATTGTCTATAAAATAGGGAACTTTGAGGTGTCATAGCTCAGCGTGAAATTGTCCGAGTCGATTCTACCAAAATTCAATTTGAAGGGCCCAATTTCTACTACCTAATACATACCTATTATCATTGTCAGATACTTTTAAACGATTGTTTTTTTTTTATAACAATGTATGTGACTTTGAAGTGCCTAACTCGGCGTAGAATCGTCTGATTCGATTCTAACAAAATTCAAATTAAAGGGTAGAATTTCTATTATCTAATAGGTAGTTACTATCGTTGCTAGATACTCTTAAACAATTGTTTTTTTTAAATATATAATTATTAAATATTACCCTCATTGTACAATTTTTTGTACAACCTCTTAACAGTGTTGTTGGTTGCCTACTTAAAATGCTCAATGTAATGGTGCGTTTACACGCTCAAGCTATTTGCACAAGCCGGCTTGCGTAAGCCAATTTGTGAAAATTAACTGAATGAAATATTGCCGTTCACACGTTCAGTTCGGTTTGCACAATTGTGAAGTGAGAAACACCGAAAATTGTAGTTTGTTGTGTCCAAATTGGAAAATTTGGACGAAGATCTAATTCTTGCAACGGGTACAGTGTGCATTATAAAGAAGAAGATGAAATTGAACGCTAAAAGGAACTGGTGTAAACCATGGTTGCTACAAAGGGATTTGTGCTTTCTCATATCAATTTAATAGCTCAATTACGCAGTGAGCCTGATGATTTTTGCAACTATTTGCGTATGGACGAAGCCACATACATGCATGTGCTAAATTTAATTACACCAATGCTTTCAAAAGCAGACACTGTTATGAGACGTCCAATTACCTCCCATGAAAGGCTATCAGCTACGCTGAGATTTTTGGCAGCAGGGAGAAGTTACGAAGATTTAAAATTTTCAACAGTTATTTCCAAATCAGCTCTAAGCACAATAATTCCAGAAACATCCGACGCAATTTACAAGGCAGCACGCAATGGTTTCTAATAATTAGTTATTACTCTGTTTCTATAAACATATTGCCTACTTCAACATACTTCCACATACTAAATGTAAAATAAATAATAAAATTGTTTTATTTGTGTAATTTACCTGCACTTCATCAATGTTTGATTTAGTAGGCCTGGGAACTTCCTGGTCCTTTAGAAAGTGTAAGAGTTCAAAGTACCATAAATGTGGTACATAAACCTCCTCTTCTCCAGCACCTGATTTCTCAGATTTTACAACTTTTTTCAATTCCTTGCGGTACGCAGTACGTAAAGAGTTGATCTTTTTTACCACATTATCTTTGTTGGCCTCTGGGTCTAAGGATCACATTTTCTCCACCAACGCATCATATGCATTTGATTGTGCATTGCGGTCGCTATACTCCCTACTCTTTACTTTCCATAAGCAAGGAAACGATTGGTATAATTCAATAAACTCTATAATAAATTGCTTTTCATTGGGAATGTTGATCAATGGAAAAATAATGAAGAACGTAACAATAATAAAGAACGCAACAATAATGAAGAACGAAAC
This sequence comes from Hylaeus volcanicus, assembly GCF_026283585.1. Taxonomy (NCBI): domain Eukaryota; kingdom Metazoa; phylum Arthropoda; class Insecta; order Hymenoptera; family Colletidae; genus Hylaeus; species Hylaeus volcanicus. Next base: position 17,707,417 of record NC_071976.1, read on the forward strand.
AATAATAAAGAACGCAGCAATAAATATAGACAACACAAACTGAAACAATAATCAAAAATACTAGATAACTGAATAGAATACTGAACTGTCGACTGATAAGGTTTGGAGAAAATGTGGTTATCATTCAATGCGTATGCGTGCGATTGTAACTGAGGCTTGAACATCGTTTACACGCACCAATCTCAAGCCCAATATCAAGCCGATTTTCTGTCAGGACAGATTTCACTCAAGCTAAATTTTTTGACTTGCGCAAGATTCATGCCTGCGTTCACACGCTACGATTTACTTGTGCAAGCCGATTTGTGCAAATGGCTTGAGCGTGTAAACGCACTATACAAGGAAAAAGATGAAGTCTTTGATATACCTAATAGCATGATGTAGAAATTATTGTCAGCCTAGATTCAAGTAATAACCCGAAATGTTAATATGAGGTTGTTTAGTCCTCCTACAGGCTTAATAATACCCCTAAAGATAATTATAAAGCAAAGGCAGTGCCTAAAAAAAGATCATGAGAAAATTGCAAAATTATGAAAAAACTATATTCTAGTTAAAATATACAAAAATGTGGAGGATATGCAAGTTCAAAACACGGCATGGTAAATATAATAATTAAACGAAATAAACGAGATCTGCAGCCAAACAAAATGCGACGCATCCTCATTTTGTAAAATCTAATTTTTTTTGAATGTATGTGGTCTGGAGTACAAAGATAATTTTATGAATAAAAACTGTTTTTGAATTACTTAGTTCAGATCAACAGGATGAGTGTCATCATGGAAGCTATGGAGTAGTTCAAGAGTGAACACAAGTCACGATCTTGTTAGTTCTTATATACATATATATAATGTATGTAAAAATAAGCCACTCCATTTGTATTTGTTTCTATCATCAATGAAGTTGTGTATAAAAATTCCGGTTTATATTTTAATGACCCTCGTAAATACGTAAGTGCTTTTTCATTCTTGCTGTGTTGGTATGTGTATAATAATTTGTGATTCGTATAATAATGGGTCTACATAATACCATCTCAGTAATAGATAACAAAGTAGTAGTTACTATGACTAAAAGTCGATTAATAGGCTACTGGCCAGTAAAATGTTAAGACTCAAGTGAGATTCGCCGTTGTAGTTGATGCAAACAATATTGTGATAAATGAAACTTATTATTTAAAACACAAGGGGTTAATATTGCTCCAAGATGATTGAACATGTTCACTACTCCCGTGACTGTAATTTTTTACTTAGAATACGTCACGCGATCGAGGCTTGAAAAACAGCTTTGTTTTCAAAGGACACTCAAAGAAAACTTACCACGATTGCAAAATATTAAAGGAAACATCGGAGACGGAAACCGCTGGATTCGCTTATCGCCAATGATACTATACCGATTCAGAACGATGCCGGTCTGACCCTGAGGGAGACGGGGACTTCAAAAAATACTCGTAGAAGATATCGTTGAAATCGTGCGTCTGAACGACTTTCGTAGAATCGAATCTCGCAGGGTGCATGGCTTATCTGCGTGAATTCCTGCTGGATGTTCGAGTCGATGTTCCAGTCAAGAGTTCCAAGCGGAATAGTAGCAACTTTAAAGCCGTGGAAAAGTTTCCCCGGTCGGATAGATATGTCTTGGTCTCTGGCGAACTAGGATCGTCCCCCGAAGTCGAGAATCGAGCCCGCGAGAACTCGGGAGAACGTCTTCAACGGACGCAAAAATCTCCTCAGGGGCATGAGCGGCCTATTATGTCCTCGATGTTTCTCGATTCCGCTATATCCCCTTCGTCTAATCGCTATTTATCGTCTTCGCTTACGACTGCATTCAAGAAACTACCTAATCTGGCTTCCCTTGTTTGCTCGAGTCGATGTTTTACTTTTACTACGAGATGTCGTCATTCTTCGAGACTATTTAGGGTGAAATTGAGGAATAGTATTTCTAATTTAACGATCGGCGTACAAGATATTAACACGTTGAGTGCCACGCCACTCCGTACGAGCCCTGTGTACCAAGATTCAACATTTCATTTAGGCGAAGTCAGTCCATGTTGAATTTGAACTAATAAATAGAGAATATAATACTTTATTGAAAATTAACGTAATTAATTAAAATAAATTAGCAAGCTAAAAATATCTGTACGTATTTAAAAATCGACATTTTTATTAACATATACGCAATTTTAATAAAAAATTTTGTGTAGTGGACCAAAATAATGATGGGAAAATTTTGATGAAGGCTCTCACTAAGAGCGAATTTATGTTTTAGTGTTTCAGAATGAAAATATGTCAAAATTCGTCGAAACTATAAAATATTAACATCTTGGGAGATATTGACACATACAAGATGTCTCAGTTTTTTCCGACCAAACTTTGCCAGCGTGCTCTACACGCAAAAATAAGAAACGAATGTTATGTGAGCATATGCTCTTAAATGTTTTATTAAGGAGTTATAAAAACTTCAAAATTAAAAAATATACAATATTAAAGTGAGACATCATACTTGTATATCAAAACCAATTTACATATAAAGATTGCTTTGATTTGTGTGTATTCGATTAAAGCAATCAATTTAAAATTTATTCGTCCCTCAGGAGGTTAAGATACACTGTCCTAGTATGTATGTATAATAGAAATATTATTATTATCGATTACATTGAACAGATACTATTGCTGTAAAAGATACATAAGAATCTGTGTGCAGTTGCTGTAAATCTTTACGAAAAATAATCAGAATTAGTGAGCAACTATGCAATTAGGAAATGAAAAAATTGGCTAATTTTCTTTGAGAATATAAACAATCTTCTTGATTCTAGTTTCTGATGTTTTCCTTGACCCCTTCACCTGAATTTTTTGTTCTCGTACTAATGTAATTTAATTTTTAGGCTTAACTTGACCTAAAATTAGTATGGAAACGTCCATCCTCGGAGTAGCGACGCTGGGGGAACGACCCAGCTTAATATGATTCTAACCCAGATATCTATTGTTACCTTACTATTGTCTCACCGATACGCTTCTTCCTACTGGTTTTTTTTTGTCTCAGACCTCTTTCTCTTTCACTCTCTGTCCTTTTATATGTTCGACGTTCGACTCGAGCCAAATGTAAACACAGAATAGAAACCTCGACTGGATAACTGCAATGGTTGAGTTCCAATGTTCTTGCACTTATCTAGTCTTTACTATAGTGTAGTTTTCGGGGAAAACTGTTCGTTTTTCATATGCACAAATAAGAACATTCGCTCTAAACGATAGTGTCGATAATTTTTAAATTTTGTATCCTTAATTGTGGACGCCAAGTCTCAAAAGAAGTCCCTACTAAATATTTGGCATCATTATAAACTACAAATAAACTTGGACAACTTGGCCATTGTCTGCCTACACAACTACTTGCCATTGTTTTGAGCAATCGAAGCGCAAGTTTGTTACTGTTATTTGATAATTACTTGATGTTATATTCATTCACTGTTTCTAAATGGCCTTACAATACGATTACATCGTCGGAAATCTGTTGACTCCTCTGTCTTTCAGTGGCGGTCAGAGGGGTCGAAACCGCGTTAGGGGGCTCAAACTTACACAAAGCCAATCTATTCGAACGAATCGATGCTTAGATAGAAACTTGCGGGAACAGGGATTGGCGGAAAGCCCACTTGTGCGGGAGATGCTGCCACATAGTTGTTTGGACTCCCTAGGTCTATTCACGGAGGAAGCCCCATACCATCCTGTCTGCACACACCTATCTTTAAAAAAAGAGCGAAGTCTGCGGTCTTCCATGAAATAACAGCATTGCGCTGCGTTAAAAACAATTCTGGAATCATATTCACACTATTTTTGCATCGGAAGAGACAGACTGGGATTAGAACTGCAGTTTCTGAAAGTAAGTTTAAATTATTCTGCAGTAAATATAGGTCTTTAGGTATTAGGTCTTTAAACTAACATAAAGGAGATCTCTTAGAGTGTAGTCTAGATTTGATGAGATATATAGTATTGTGGTGACTAGGCCAGAGGATAAGATGTGGTGTTATTTATCTATGAAATGCCATCTAATATTTTTCCATTTGTGAGATGAGTATTTATATGTATATACCTATCCTCTGAATTATACGAAATATCGGTTCCTTTGAATACTTTGTAATCATGGTTTTTTGGTCAGAAGAACCGTACAAATCGAAAAAGAACTTAAATGTGACGATAGAGTTATATAGCTAATTTAATTAAGTAAGTATAATACAACTAAATTATAAATGAAAAACATTCATTCAACATTCATTCACATTCATAAAATAATAAATATATCAGACGTATCACATAATTTTAATTCTAGTTTCTAAAAATATGACTTTTTATTCCAGTTATTTTTTTTTATCTCTTTTCACATAGTACAACCTGTAAAATTGTAATTGATTCATAAAAGTGCTACAAAACTAAAGTTTCAAAACACATAGAATATTAATTACTAGTAAAATACATTATATAATACTTGTTCAGTTTACATTATTTATACGATAGCCGTTAGCCGTAAAAGTTATACTTTTCTCATAGAATATTGATATGTTTGTGAGAAGATCGTTTCTTTTCTACAGAAATGATAAACAAGGTTAATTCGATTTGATTTTTCATTGAAACATTTTTACTTTGGAATGAAAAGGTTATCAGAAGTAAATAATTGCATTTTGAATGTATTTTGTCTGGGATAGTATGAGTTGGATATCAAACCATACTCTTGCATAATTATTCAATAATAATTAATAGGATTATTTGTTACAACGAATTTTAATTCTAAATCATTGTTGATATTAATTATTAAAAATTTTTCATACAGTTTCAATTAAAGACTGGGGCTTCTGGCAACTAAATAGAAAATCGAAAAAGCATTAGAAGACGCGCACATACAATTTGAAGCTTTGAAATTAATCTCAACATCGACTTCTTCAATGTTCGAGCAGTTACCATAGAGCGAAAAATTCATATCAAATTGAGTAGCGAGAAATGGTGGTACAAATGACTATTCAACAGCGACGAAAGAAAGAATTTGGAGCATTAATATAGAGTCAAAAGAAATTCTTTTAACTTATTTTATTACATATTAATTTAAAAATTTTATTTAACTTAAACCTTTAATAAATTTGGTGTTTAATTATCTAGAAAGAATCCAAGTATCATATATAAATTGTCTTTTAATGAATGAATAAAAAAATTATAAGTGGTGGATTATAATGGCATTATTCGCCAGTAGTACAACCACGTCTTTATAATTGTCAAAATTAATTCATTAAATAATCGTAAAGGGTAACCTTCTACAGAAAATATCCTTGGTTGAAATAGCAACAATATCGTGGCATTTAATTCTAGATCTGCGAAGGGACTTTTCGATGAGCTTTTTTCAATGTATTCTGCAGCATTATTAACAGTTTGCTTCATTTTGTAATCGCATAAGCGAAGGAAGCGGAGGCCAATTGGTTCGATAGCCGCTGGCAGTAAATTAGCACACCACGAGTCTGGCTCGACTTTATACTTTAAAGCGGATATGTGCAAACTTCACGCTCGACCCTAGAGCTTCCGCGTTTTAAGAGCTTCCATCAGCAGTTCCAACGTTTTTCCTTCTTTGTCGCTGGCGTGAAGCGACATGAATATAATTTTACACTGCGACTATAAAAATAGTAACGAGCCGTGTGAAATGATGCAATAGTGTACGTGACGTTTGTTGTTTTCATTTCTTCGTTCTATTTTGAGTAATTACGTTGAGCACTTTTCTTAAGCGCTAAATACACAATCTAGAGTATTCTGGAAATTCTCTCATAATGGAAAAAGCTTTTATTTTAAAGGAACAAATACAGTTGTGCAAAGAATGGTTTGGCTCCTTCAAAAATAGGATATTAGTGTTCATTTGTATGCGTGTTCTATAGTCTAACAGTAGGATGAAAGATGTATCCAATCCGTAACGTAAAATACTCTGCAGGCAAGATTCGGCAATGTCAAATAATCCGTAGGTAAGATTCGGTAATTTGGAGGACTTTATAGGTAAGACTCTGTAATGTAGAGAACTCTGTAGGTAAAACTATGTATTGTAAAGGACTCTGTAGGTAGAACATAGCAATGTCTAGTATTCTGTAGGCTAGTAGACTACAATACTCATTGTCAGTTCTACGTTAATTGTGCTTATAGAGTTTTAAGAATATTAACATTTTCCAAAATAACTAGAGTTATGTATTTCAGAAGTATATAACTTATGAATTGATACAACAGAGTGCATCATTTCAGAGTGTGTCATTTCAGTGTATATCTACGATGTATATTTATCAATTGCATCATTCTATTTATTTTTAAAAATGATTATACTCTTATTCTTATTATTCTTATCTTAGATCATTTTTATTTCCTTATTATTATACAGATAAATAGTAATACACTAAAAAGGATTAGCATGTCAGCCAAAAATGGTGTATAATAGAATTTATCAAGTCAGTAATAACGTCAAATTCTTTTATTTCAAACAAATCAGTGGGTCGTGTTAATTGATCTTACACTACAACGTTACTCATCATACCCACGTTAACAATTTTATGTATTTCAAAGCGAAGTACGAGAAACTCCGTGTTCTTTTTCACGCATAAAGCGAAAGAAGTAGATTTCACAGTGGTATTGAAATTACTTGCAGCGTTCGCCGGCATAATTTCTTGCTCCACTTTCGCGGAACTCGCTTCGTGAATCGTACCCTGGTTCGCGGACGCTTCTATTATGCACAAAAATAGAAACTGGTAGTTTTATCATTTCGTCCATACCGGTTTCTGATTCTCTATCGCAGCCAGGACAATCGAGAGTCTTTATTAAGTGGAATGTGCCATTTGTAACGTAACTCTGTCCGAGTTCGTAGCTTTTTTGTGGTAGCGGTCGAGCTCTTAAGGTTGATCTAATAACGCAAAGAATTTTCCAGCGAGTCAGAATGCTGGAAAGGAGCAAGAAGTTGCCGTAGAAGCTGAAAAAGAGAGGATGAGGATCGTGAAAAACAAGTATGACGGTGGAAAACGCGACCGAAGAAGCATAGGGAAGTAAAGGCTGCGCTTACAAAGAGCCGAAGAAACAAAAAGAGCAGCACGAAAGACCTTAAGATAGGAAATTGAACGTTTTGCGCCCCATGACGGAAAACTGTTTCCAAATAACTTTACTGTTCAACAAAAACAGCTTCATTAAGAGAGAACAATGCAATTAAGGGGGTTCCCGAGAGGGATAAACGCGTATCAAGGGATGGAAAGGGGCTGAAGTCGAGGTGACGGCTGCCTTGTCTGAGAAGCATCCGTCGTTTCTCCATTATCGATCAGGGCCAAGGAAGGGTGAACACCCCTTCGAGGGTCCTTGCACACCCCTCCCCCTAGACGATGAATATTCCGCATAAACAATGTGATTCGATAGAATTGGAGAACGGCATTGTGCCGCTTCCGACGCTTCCCAGACCACGTACTTCCTACGGTTACCTTCGACCGACTTTTTTCGATGCGCCCCCCCCCCCCCCCCTTTTATTTCCTTGACTATTGAGTTCGACAAAGGCGAACTATTGCTATACATTCCCAGACAAAAAGATAGCACACATGTGCTATCTTTAATATATCTTGTTAAGATTATGCTAGCGTGAAAACTCTGAGTTATATGTAAAACGTACCTTCTACGAATATGTAAACGTAACATAGATTGACTTTACTTCAATGATTTCTCTTAATTCGAAGAGAATCACATAATTCAACCCAGACAAAATGATAGCACACTTGAAAAATAAAGATATATATTTCATATAACATCACTACCACAACAAAAGTATACATATTTCTGATAATAATATATATACAAAACCGTATCGCATCCGTAAAGATTACTTTTCTTCAAGTCTTCTTCCAAAGTACATGTGCATTTGCAAATAACAATCGTATCTCCTTATGTCTTGCGTTTAGTGATGGTTTCGTCATTAATCAAGCCCGATTTATAATGCCTACTCTGGAGTCTTCATGAAGAACATTTTGCATATTTGTTTCTACGCCAGCTTTCTTAGCCATTTTTCTCGCAATAGCACGAGAATTGGAAGCAGCACGTATTATTGCTCGTGTATCGCGTTCAGATAATACTGCTGGCCTTCCTGTACTTTTATTTTTTCCATATGCACTTGTACATTTCAGCAAATTATACAAGAACTCTTCAAGTGCGACTAATATCTTTTGCAATTTGAGTAATGGATAACTTTTGTTTCTGCAGAGGTAATATTACACCAATGTCACTTTCACTAAGCTTTTTGTCACGACTCATTACGAGGATAGCGATATAACAAAGCTCTAGAAATTGAATGTAATAACTCCATGCAAGTTCACGGAACACTGAAGAATATGTAAACGTAGTTCAAGTGTGCTATCATTTTGTCTGCGTCGGATTATGTATTTCTCTTCGAACTAAGGGAACTCATTGAAGTAAAGTCAATCTATGTTATGTTTACATATTCGTAGAAGGTACATTTTACATATAACTCAGAGTTTCCACGCTAGCATAATCTTAACACGAGATAATAAAGATAGTACAGATGTGCTATCTTTTTGTCTAGGAGTGTACATCAAAATTTGTATTCCTCTAAGTTTTTTGCATACCTATGATGTTTTCAGTTATCCCGTGTCTAAGAATGCAAAAGACTTGTTATGAAGTTTTACATTTTGGGATATGAGTAAGTATGTTTGTGTATGGCCGTCTGTTTTGCTTTCATGTCTCAGGAGTGGTTTCTCAAGAATTTATGAAATTCTACAGAGTGGCTATACATGGAGCGTTGATGTCATTAAAGTTTAAACACATCGTGTACATAAAATTCATCTCAAAAGAGGGTGGTAGAGTATCACATAAGACGTAACTTTGCAGTCTTTACTACAAGCTTTATATTACGTCGTTTTAACTCTTGGCATTGGGTACGTCTTTCCCATGTTCTTTAATAGTACAATATTTCATATTTAATTTTTCAGGAAAGTATTAGTAACTTCGTTTCATTTTGCACATTATCAACGTATTTGTATTATTTTCTTTTTGATAATTTTTGTTTGTTTTTTTTTTCTGTTTTACATTCTAAAAAGTAATCATTATTACGATGCGTTGAAGATTATCATACTAAATCCACGTTCCTTGTAACTTTGTTTTGATTTTTATATTTATCATGAACCCTTTCCTCTCGTGTTCACAGTCTTTTTGTCAAATTTTCAGTCTTTTTAATTTTGGAAAATTTCGTAGTGACATGATGCTTTGACAATTAATGTGACACAATCCTGGCCCTATTAATGTCATCTTTAGTTACTCCGTATTCATTAGTAAGTTTTTTTTTTTAAATATGTTTTACTTTTTTCATATTAAGATTACTTATAATTATGTCCGAATCTCTCCTTCTATGTTCCCCTTTGTATCAATTCCTGATCCTTTTAAATTCTATTAACCGCTTAAGGACCACGCCCAAGTATACTCGGGCGGCTATTATCTGCCGAAAATCCCACTCCCGAGATAAGTCCAGCAAGCTTTACCTGCAGAAAAGACCACTCTTGAATATCACGTTAAGCGCCACGCCGGTCCGTAGGGACCGGCGCAAAACTTTCCGTTTAGGCCTCGCCGGTCCGCACGGACTCGGTAAGGCCCGCCTGACGGCTAACTGTGGCCTGAACCGAACGGCACAGGAATTCGGCGTGGCGCTTAACGTGATATACTCGAGTGAAAATAAATACGATTTCTGATATGTAGACGCGCAAATTACAGATGGGCAACCCTGTGAACATTTTTGTACAGTTTACACGAGTTGTTTTAATTTATTTTTCCCATATTTCTATTAGTATGAATATTACCAAAATTAATCAGTAGATATCAACTTTCAGTCCCATCTTAGGCCCGAAGTGGCTTTTATGAGGGATATGTATGTTCAGTAAATAACATTCGTTCATAAAAAAAATGTGTTATTTTATCCATTTTTAATTTTTTAATGATTACTGAAGGGGTTAAAGAATACTCTGCTGACTTGTTACAATACTTCATAGAACAGACTATATGTTTCAAACAATTTCGTCCTCTGCCAATGCAATAATCTACGTAACGAAATAAAATGCCAAGATTACATCAACGTGTAAAGCTTCGAACCCAATACCTTGAATAATTCTCACTCGATAAAATCCCAAAAGCTGCTCCAATTTTTTCCGAGGCAAGTCTAATATAGAATATCCCATTAAACGACGCCTCCGCCGCGACAGTCCGCGGTTGGTCGAACAAAGCTTTTCAATCTCTACCGGTTTAACGACTCGCTGAACGTTTCCCTCGAGGAAGCGGCAAGAAGCGCGCGCAAAAAGCCGGAACCGACTGTTTCGGCGGAACCGCTAATCAAAACGTAGCAACTGGCCCGGATATAAATAGCCAGGAAAAACAAGGGATGGAAGAGAGAAGGCACGGCGAAAGAACCGACGGAGTAGTGGTCCGTAACTGCCGATGCGGTACGCCGTGGCAACCTTTTTCTGGCGATTCGACTCGCTCCACGGGAAGGGGCGATAATAACGAAAAGTTTCCAGAAGCGACGCTCGCGCGTCGTGGCTGTGGACGCCGAATGGGCGGGCCCAGGACGCCGCGAGGAGCACGACGGAGCGTGGAAAACAGTCCAAGGGACAGAAGAACGGGAAACAGTCGTGAAACTGCTGCAATTCTTCGGAATTGCCGCAGACCCAGCACCATCGCAGTCAGTGTGTGTACCCACCAACGGCTACCATCGCCGAACGCCTCCAATCCACTTTCCACCCGTCCTTCTTCTTGTTTTTCTCTGTTCGTTCCGCGACAATGCGTCAGGTTTTATCGCCCGCTAATAGCGAAATAAAATCCTGGAGGATATTTCAGGCAGTTGGGAGGTGGGTCCTGCTACCCGCAAAACGCACCCGGCTGGGGGCTACTTCCTGTGATGGAAAGTTGGAACATCGAATGGTGGGGAGTGTACACACATTAGAATGAATTAAAAAATATGGGAACAAATTGTATGGTGTAGAACATAGGTTCCCAACCTTTTTTGCCCCATCGTCCCCTTTCTCAAACAGTAATTCGACAGCGCCTCTTTTAGGTGAAATATACTATATTACTACATTATACATATATTGAAAAACAAGGACAGGTTTTCTATTAAAATTACTTTATTGAAAGATAATAACATGTTGATGTATTGTTTAAAATTTGATAAACAAATATATATTGTTAAAAAAATTAATATAATATTATTAGTGAGAATGCTGAGCTTGGTGTAACGACAATAATTTGTCGATGTTTGGTGTCAGATTTGTCATCAACAATCTTAAATCGCCGCGTTCCACTATTGACAATCTGTTTCTTTTTTTTGTTGCTAAATTGTTGACTACACTGAATCCTCTTTCGACTAAATATGATGATGGGAATGCAATGAAAATGAATGCGTCCTCAGCGCCCCCAAAATTTGTCTTCGACAAAAAGCGCCCCCTTAGATCTTTTCAACGCACACCGGTGGCCGGTACCGACCCCGTTGGGAACCTCTGGCTGTAGAATGTAATGTTCGATAAATGTCACGCGTGAAGTTATCATTAACACATTTGCGACTGGTAGATATTTGACTATCGAAGCTGGACATCGCAAATTTGTATCGTCACGACGAAGATGAAAATTACTAAATATGTCTTAAAATATCAATGTTGTAAATATGTAGTGTATAAAATAAAAAGATTTTCATAATTTTGTCATAACTAGAAATAGAATTTTAAGTGAGATGAATTCGCGTCGCGAATGTGTTAAGGTGAACCTTAGTTTTTGTTCGTGGACTCTTTCTTTTTCTTGTGTAAATTTAACGTCGCATCAACGGCTTTAATATGGCTATTAGCGACGACTGTTAGGAGTGGGGAATGTGAAGTGGGTAAATCTTGTTTTGTAGTTCTGCGAATTTAACAAATGAAAGGACTTGAGATATTTGTTTAGTACTTTTAAAGTTTTCGCGTAAAGAAAGTTTTATTTGGACTTTAATACGGAGTTCCAGGAATTTAGGACAGTCTAAGAGAATATGTTTCACTATTATTATTATTGTGATGCTGATTTACAACATGAGATAGAGTTTATGGAAAAGCAGAGGTGTCACAAATGATTTGAAGTTTTGAAATTTTAGTAATTTCGTTCTGATTGCAGAGTTATCATTTTTCCAGGATATTTACTAAAACAGTTATCAACAAGTGCATCAAATATTAGCCATTTTACAAGAACACAAGTCCCAAGAAATATTACAATTTTAGTCATTTCAATCTGATTTCAGAGATATTCTTACTCCAACATTTTCCCTAGAACAGCTATTATCAAGTGCAGTAATTATTAGCTTTTGTTTTAATTATTATAAAAAATTATTATTGGGTCATTCCACGCCAAATCGATCGCTTGTTTTGGTCGATGTCTCGGATTTTCTTCTAAAGGAGATATATTGTAGTTTACGTCAAATTGGGGGGGGGGGGGAGTTTAAATCACCACTTTGTTCGTTTTGAAGCCTTCACATATTGCGATTTTTGCCCAAAATCGGATATAATATAGTTTACGCGAATGTAGGGGAGATTTACATAGTCTTTTTAATTAATTCAAAATCGTTATGTGAATGTAAGGTTTTGAATTTTCCAATTCCTGCTTATTTTCGTGAAAATGAGTTGTAGCCTTCAATTTTTATCTTTGGAACTGTTCGTCCTCTTGACCTACTTTTTCTTTTATTTTAATCGGGAAGGATTACTACTTCCGAATATACTTTTAGTCGGTTGAAAACTAATTTTAACAATACTGAAAATTTTAAATAAATTTTTATTTTGCAAAATTCAGCTTGTGGTTACGTTTTTAAAACAGGGAGATAATTACTATCGTACTCCGTAAAGTATTCTCTACAAAATAGTTGGGCTTCATTCCGGTGACACGTCAAGTAAGACCGCAATAAAATTTTGAATATAGGCGGTCGTCCCATAATAGCGAACCGCACAGCCAGTTACATGATACGGTACGAGGAAGGTGTCTTTAATATTTTATTACGACGTTAATCGAAAGAACATCGAAATGAAACTTAACTAATGAAACTAATGACTGATCCTGACATAAACAAAGGCTTTCGAAATTTGAACTATACTGATGCAAACAATTAACGGGACACTTTTTCAAACCGTCGTAACTATGGGAGTTTTCAACCGATTGAAATGAAACTGCGTGAGGAGCACTTTTGAAGTGTCCCCTAGGCGCGTGTAAAGTTGCATTGGCGAGGGTTGACGCGAAGGGGTTAATTCACCCCCCTAGAGAGGAGGGTGTAAAAAAACGCTACTTTGAAACAGGCCAGGGATGACGGAAGGGGTTGAAAAATTCAAAAAAACCTTTGGGACGACTCTCCTTGATGCCCTCTACAAAATTCATCCCTTGAAATCCCTCTCGGACAACCCCCCCCCACAACCTTCCACCCCCCCCCCTCTAAAATAAACAATTATTTGACGACGATCTCGATTTTGGACTTAATGCATTTTCTAGACTTCCCTGATCCAGAAAATGCCATCACCCATACCGTGCACCCCATAGGCACCCTTTGGGGGGGTGGGACAGCTCGCGAATTTTCAACCCCCTTCGTAAGGGAGCACTTCTACACATCCAGACCATGTTAAATTGGAGTCCGGTCTGGTCTGACCACGTACGGCTGCAGGCGTTTGCTCCACTTCTGGATGCCGGCTTCGTCCGGCCCACTTACTACTCTTTCAAATTTGCTCCGATTTGACAACGAAATCGTGACTAAAAAAATCTGATTTTTGGAGGATCTGTTAATAAAGCATTCGCGCATCCGATACCATAAACGGCGTTGACGTGGGGTCACTCGTTCACCCTGCAGATGGGCCTGAAGTTGGGGGTAGGTTTTCCCCAAAATACGACATTTTCGTATTTTATTGCCATTAATGCGGAGAAAAGACATCAAAACTGTGTCGCCATGATACCCTGGACTGTTGGACATGTAATCCCCGCAACGAAACAACGTTCCAACCCTTACACTAGGAGGTGGACCACCCCTACCTCTGGCCCCCTCCCTTCAGCTCCGAAGGCAATTTTCGAAACGGGTCCTTTTCGGCATTGATCCTTAATGTATCGGGAACAAACATGGAGAATTTCATTGTTCTCCGATGTGTAGAAGTGCTTCCTTACAAAGGGGGTTGAAAATTCGCGAGCTGTTCCACCCCCCCCCCCCAAAGGGTGCCTATGGGGTGCTCGGTATGGGTGATGGCATTTTCTGGATCAGGAGAGTCCAGAGAATGCATTGAGTCCAAAATCGAGACCGTCGTCAAAAAATTGTGGATTTTAGAAGGGGGAGGGGAGGTTCTGGTGGGTGGGTTTGTCCGAGAGGGATTTCAAGGGATTCATTTTGTAGAGGGCATCAAGGAGAGTCGCCTCAAAGGTTTTTTTGAATTTTTCAACCCCTTCCGTCATTCCTGGCCTGTTTCAAAGTAGCGTTTTTTTACACCCTCCTCTTTAGGGGGGTGAATTAACCCCTTCGCGTCAACCCTCGCCAATGCAACTTTACACACGCCTAGGGGACACTTCAAAAGTACTCCTCACGCAGTTTCATATCAATCGGTTGAAAACTCCCATGGTTACGACGGTTTGAAAAAGTGTCCCGCTAATTGTTTGAAGCAGTGTATTTAAGTGTCTCTTAATTCTTTAAAAATGCCGAAAGTTAGAAAAAGTAGACAAGCATTAATGCTAAGTTGGATCAAAAACGATTCCAATTTTGTCATTAATTACAATTACAGTAATGATAACGGTGATAGAAGCATTTATTGCAAAATTTGCAATAAAAATGTAAAGTGTGAAAGGAAATCGCAGTTAGACCAACACATAAATACCGCTACACATAAGAGGAAAATCGAAGAAACTGCTAATTCGTGTGAAACAGAGGAACACATAGCAACGGGCTCAAGAGAAAATGAATTTTATGCAGACTTGACGCGAGCAATGGTCGCTATTAACATGCCTTGGCCAACAACAATACGGAAACTGGAAACTATAGGTTTAACGTTAAATGAATCAATAGAAATATATATGAATACTATAATACATCTAAAAAATATTCCTGGTGATTGCGGTGAAAAGATTAGAAAAAAATGTAAAACAACTTTAGAAAAGAATGTAGGATTTTCTACATTATCGAAATTTCTTATATATTAAATAACGAGGGCGTTCAAGGACCAATAAGTGTGCCAGAACAATGTTGGTCCAAATTTAAATACGCAGTAGTTCAATACGTAGAGCGATCATTCTCCGCGTATAAATTAATTTTAACAGACAAACGCCATCAATTAACACCATTAAATTTAGAAAAAATACTCGTAATCTATTGTCACGCGAACTATAATATTCCAGAATAATTGTGAAAAGTATTATATATATTACTTATGATACTACATTTTATATATTCCTATATACCTTGTATATTTTGCAAATTTTTCATGCATATTTTGCATATGCATGTTACATATTTATCGTGCATAAACTTCCGCAGTCTAATCATAAGTAAGTAAGCATTACGAGGAATAATTCGCCATTTGTTCATCTTTTTCTCTAAATACGGAAGTAGCCTCCTTTCAGCGACAACAACACACTAGAAAACTACACCTTTGAAATAACGTTCTACCGATATCTGCTCAGAACTGAAGCATGCGACAGGAAATGTACTATAAATAATTCATCAGGCTCAATGTAATGCATTCAGTTACACTCCATCGTGTAAATTTTACTCATCACGTAAAACATTACATACTAATTCCCCGTGCCATGAAACTTTTGCAATCGAACGAGGAACATTCTTCGACCAGTGATAAACATTTTTACGTTCCGATGCACTCAGACACGCCGTTGCAACGAAACAACAAAACAACAAAACAACGAAACTCGTTTCAACGGAGTCGCTGCTTTCCGAACGTTTTCCAGGATACAGAGAGGGGCGCAAAGTGACAGGGGCAGGAGAGGTTGGTGGGGTAAATTGTCAGAAACGTAGGCTGTAAACGTGGAATGTAAACGCTGCGTCGCGCAAGAGTGGAGTGCACTTCGCTCCTGCCAGCCGACTCTTCGATTCGCCACCTGTAAAAACGAACCACCGTCGGACTCAGTCGCGACGTTTTTCTGCTGGTGTCTCATATTTTTAAAAGCGTTCGTTGTTCGCGTCCAAGGAAGAGAACTCGCGACAAACTGCAGATTTTCGTTTCAGGCGAATATAATATTTCCGAACTTCGAGGTAAATACGTGGGATTTTTTGCGATCGATACCGCGCCGTCTGTCCACGTCGAAATGGATTCCCCGAGGATTCCATATAAAAATGAAAGTAACACCCGCTGGGAAATAAAATCGATCGAGATGATGGCTTCTTTTCCCCTTCCTCCAATTTCGAAAGACGGAGGATACCAAACACGTCACACTGCACGAGGAAACTATAGGAATTACAATGCGCGAGAAATGATAGTCCACATCACATTTTTGTTTATATTTATATATGTAAGTAAGTATAAGTTCTATTGCTTGAATACGCGTAAACGTGTATTTTAAATTCACATAAAAAATATCACGCGTCTTAAATTTCATATTAGTTGCTATAAGATATCAAAGGAAGCAGAAAATACGATATAGTTCTGAGAAATACCAAAGTGTATGGTTCCTCAATGTATTTTAATAATAGGTAGAGGGAAAGCTCTAGATAAAAATGAAATTGATAAAATTCTAAAAAATATGCTACATATATCAAAGCTTACAAGACTAATAATCATAGTTGAACAATAGTAATTTTTTACTTCAAATTGTGAAAAAAAGTAAAGTTTTGAACGATCACATGCAATAACAGAACGTGAGTAACACACACGTGAGAACATGCAGTATCAGAACATAATATTTTCATACAATTTTTCGATGAATCATAGCTCAAAATACTTACAAAGCTTATAGCAATTGGAGAATACAATTTCTTGATACCTGAATATCAACTGTTTTCTTTTGATAACATTTTCGTTAACGCGAAATAGCAACTCCAGATGATTTTCTAAGTATTTAACGAATTACAGCCGACATAAAATGATTTTTGATCATTAAATGATTGTATGAAAATACTCTATGTATTATTGCATCTTAAAGAACAAATGTTTTTAATATTAAGGCGTGTATAGATTTATACATGTAACGCATTTTAACAATGTAAAATCAAATACATTTTCACTCGAACTGATTTAACTATAGAGGTCCATTTCAATAGGGCTTCAACACTTTCGAAACTTCCAAATAAAAAATCTTCTCACCACTTTAAAATATACCATATTATATCATCTGAAAAAATATATAAATAAGTTAGAAATCGATATTGTTATCAACGCATCAAAGTTCAATGAAATTTAAGATAAATAAAGATTGTCGCTTCTCAGTCGCTACTCGAGTTACCGCGTAAAACCCAGTCTCCTATCGATAGCGTCCCCCATAATAATACACACAGCAGACAGAATAAATCATTCATCGTATTCAGGCGCTCGTTTCCACTGACCTCAATTTTTCTCGCTGCTCAGTGGTCGACTAATAATCTACTGACACCACTTGCGTGCAAATAATCTCATCGCGCGTGAAATGCGAATGAAGTAGAATTCGCAGGAACGGGAATTTGAACCTCGGGTTCCATTATCGATTGATGGAGTTATGAAACTGGAATAAAAGAGCGTAAACAATTTGTTTTTCAGTCAAATCAGGAAGAGCCCACAGCGTTTCCTTCATGCGATGTTCATCCTGTCGAAACGATATTTTTTTTTTTCAAAAACAATTTCGCACACACCGATAGCAGAAAGTCCGGAAATCAATTGAAAGCTACAACAGTTTCATCTTCCTAGATTCAATCCGCGGTATCGGTACCCTGACAGCGGTGCTGTTTGCAGGGATGAATTTGTCGACGGGATCAGCTCCTTCCATTCAACGACCACGAATCTTGCGTGGATGGCCCTGTTGAAATTCTCGCCCACCTATTAGCCATCACAACCTATATTCCATTGTTTAGTTCCATATGCTGGCAAGATATCGATAGCTTAGTCTCGGAAGGATGTATCTATGCATGGTGAGCTACGAGAAATGGAACATTCAATTGTCTATATTAAGAGTAAAAATAGGACAAATTGCAAAAGTGTAGATTAAGAGAGTATCCTTTAGTTTCTATTAGTTTTGATTCAATTTTCAGAACTTGTTTGCAGCCGAAGCAATTGATAAACTTTCCAAATTTGCTACTTTCAAATGGAATTACTTGCATCACTAGTGTAACTTACAACATTTCGGGTTTACTGTTTTGTGTGTTAACTTTAAAGAGCAGGTATCTTCGTCATTTGTTTTCTGTAGCATTAATAAATGGTATAAAAAAAATTTTGTTATTTCGAAACTATTTTTGTTCAATTTTTGGTAACGATAAGTTTTTCGATGTTCATTGATGTATTTATCTTTCTCTTAAATATCTTATTAGATACAGTATAGTTTTAAAATAAAATAGTGTTGCAAGTATCCCCATGTTTATTATACATATACAGAGTGGGCGGAATTAGTAGTACATCCGAGTCGGGTGTATACTATTCTATGTGACAAAATAAAAATTTGATATAGTATTCTTTATCCGCATCTTTGATTTTTGTTCAACTACGTAAGCGATTCAATATGATTTAGTGTTTCTGTATTTTACCACCGATTGTCTCTATCCGAATTAGTGTTTTGAGAAATTACGTCTCTTGTAATAAAGTTACTAGTAATAAGTAAAACTTACTGCATCTTACTGAAATAAAAGAGCGTAAACAATTTGTTGTAATAAGCAAAGCTTACTGCATCTTATTACACCTCTTTCAACATTAAATTCTTCTCGCTGCAGCATACGTCATTCTGTTCTACAAATTGATATTTGAACGTAATCTCATGTATTATTATAATTTAGTAGGAGCATCTTAATGACTTTAAACAATAATAATATGAAAACGAAATAATATTGGTCCAAAATAAAAAAGTACCAATTAAATTGTTTTCTCTGTTAGAGTTTTACTTTATAAAATTTACTATTAGTTTTTAAACTTTTACACATTTAATAAAAAAAATCTAATTATAATAAGCTCTAAATTTTTTTTACTTGGATAAAAATATGTTTTATGGGACTAATGTTTGATGCCCCATCAACTGCACAAAACTTATTATTCACGTCAACTGTATATTATTTTGACGAAAGAGCAATATGGTCTAAATATTGTTGAGAAGTTTTAAATTCTTCATAAACGATGTTCATCGATGAACTTTGTAATTATACTTGAAATTTTCTCCTAGAGGTGGTCTTAACACCTTATCTACCGGGCTATTTAGAAACAGTCTTTAATTTAAAAAGAATTTTCTACAGTAGAATATCCCAATCTAGTCTGACAATAATTCCTCCAATACTGTTACTGGGTACAGTGAAAGCCAAGTCTGTTTCAAAACACTGAACATTGTAAGTAGATAACCATCACCACAGTAAATAAATTCAAAAGGTTAAATACTGGAATTAAAAAGCCTATAAATAGGCTCCCGGTAAATAAAGTGTTAATTGGTATTCTAAGGCTGATCTAAGGCTGGAAAATTTGTTTGTAGTAGAGAACAGTATATTCCATTGTCATTTGCGTATTGCATTAATCACAGTTTGGTGAGGTGTTTCGAAAATATAACGTGAACGAGTAGGTCTGGTATGGTTATAAATCTGCATCGATTTATCACTACCTTTCATTTTCAAGATACGTTTGCTGTGGTTTCATGTTTATGTATGCCAAAATTTTCATGTAATGGTGCAGCATTTTTTCATTCACTATTCCATTGACTTTCATTGACTGTGTTTGCAGTGTTTTTAGAGGCCACTTCAGAATATCTTGAATGAGTGACCGTATGATGGAACAGTAGAGTTTTTTCAACTGAATCAAATATTTATATTTGAACAAAATTTCTACAAATTACCAAGGGATTGCGAGATATCTATGCGTAACATTTAAAATTGACAAGTACAATAGTTTTCTTTCAAAACATTTCAAATATCCGTTATTTTATAGGTTTCCAAAGTAATCAAACCATATTATTCGCCTAAGTATGTACTCGATATCTTCTCGATTTCAGAAAGAAAACAAAAAAAGCGGAGTCAAGATTTGCGCCACTCCTGTAAAATTGCATAAAACGGTAGCTTTCGAATGAAATTTCGACGATGGCGAAAAGTAAATTTCTCCTCGAAGCAAGTTATTCCAAGCGTCGAGGAAAAGCAGTGACAGAATCTCGAAACGGGATCCTGAGAGAACGAAGGAAAATTTCGAAGACTTTCGGCCCCATCGAAGTTATTATTGGGTTAAGTAATTTCTAATTAAACCCATGATGACACGATTAAAGTTTATATGCGTCTCGGTAAGTTCACCGCTTTGGTCTTTCCACTTTCTGAAGTATTTCAGGAAATTTCAAGTTTTCCGTGTAGCTAGACGTTTAAACGGCCCAACGATCGTTACTTTATTGCTATCAAAAATGAAGGAGCTTGTCCAAAGGGTGGAAGCATAATCCAGTAGTATATTGCTGGTTCATTTTCATATTGCTTCAATTCGTCCAAATCATACGATGTTTAAGTAAATTTCGGAAGAAGTAAAAAATGTTTTCTCGAATGTCCTATAAATAAGATCATATATTTAATGAGTTAATCTCAAATAGCGTATTGAGTAATATAAAATAAATAATAGAATTAAATCACAAGATATTTAAATGAACTTTGATACTAAGAAGGAAAGTTTTTTGTTTTATCGTCTTACAACTAGGATACTGGGTCAATAGGTTAATCTCAAATATTCAAAATAAATTGTTCACTACAATTAAAAATAATACGATATTCAATTTTTAATCATGTTTTCCTGAATGTCCTATAAACAAAATGCTAGATTTATGGGTTAATCGCAAATAGCACATTCAATAATACAAAATATACTATACATTTAAAAATTACACGATATTCAAATAAATTTCAATTCCAATAAAAAAATGTTTCTCTGCATGTTCTATAAATATGATACAAATATGTAATGACCCTAATTCTGCCTATGAATTTTATATACGTGGAATTACTTTCGAGTACAAGAGAAGGAAAGTAGTTTTTATGACACGAAAAAAGATCACAGTTTCCAGTTTCGCTATCAAGCATCGGTTTCAATTCGGCTCTAAAGTGTCGGAATATCACGCCACGTGCTTTTACCTGATCCTGTCAAGGACCTGCGGGACACGGTATACAACGACTGGACACGGAAGAGGGATGAGGGTCGAAGAAGGATACTGGCTAGAAAGGGGAAACACCTACATAAATCAAGTTACAGTTGCTTCCGTTCCCTTATTGGGACGAGCGTTCTAACCGCTGGGAACTATCTCGATTGTTTTCTTCCCCTGCTTCTCGTGTTCCTTACCCCTTAAATAATATTGGATTTTGTGAGATCGAATCCACTGGCTGGCAAACAACGCTACGACGACGAATAAATGCAAACGTTTTAGTTCCGACATGCGCTGCCGCATACAAGCTATCTTAACGAAGTTGAGAATCAAAGGTTGCGAGGTTGGATTTTCGCGTCAACAGTCTAAATCACCATTGATATGAGATGTCTGGATATATTAGAGATATTTCACTTGCTTCCATATATTGTCAATTTAAATGATAATTGAATATTCTGCATATCACATTTTGACTACATTTTAATATTAGAAATTGGAGCATTTCATGATACACAAACAATATTTATTATATTACAATTTCAGAGCATTGGAGTATTTAAAATAATGACTGCAGTATTACCAATATCAATACATTAAAGAGTCTTTCTGGTGTAATAACCGAAAAATTAAATATACTGATCTTAACTGAACTTACTGTCAATGAGTTCGGCAAATTGGAGATAATTATATAAAAAATCATGAATGAGTGAATGGGCGGGTAACTAGATAAATGATTACACGATGTTACATGAAATTGTACATTTAAATTTAAAAATTCAATTTTTCTCAACAATTTAGTTCCTGAAATTCCAGGTGAAGTAGAATTCTATCCATTATTTTATTATGTAAAACAAAGTAGAGATAATATCGTCTCATTTCAGAAATTTTATTTATGTAATACCTTTCACCGTGAGACATAAGTATCCAACATGTTTGGTCCAATGCCGTCTCCACAGGATTCGTAATATAACCCTTCCCTTTTGGCCATCCGCCTGCACTAGCAAATGCATTGAATGCTAGGTAGAATGACGAGGATTCACGATGTCAGTTTCTATCGTGACATACTCTCTGGTTTCGACGTCAAAAGTCCAGAATCTCTACCGTCGAAATCGCCTTAGGTACCACGCGGAGGATATCGCGTACAGATGCAACTCGAACCGCTGATCCCGCTGCAGCGAACTTCGTTGGGCCCTTGCATTACGCAAGCACGACGCAGGATCAATCGAATTGGCAGCGACTGCCAAACACCGTGACTCTCTACCGAAATTATACAGAGTGGAAAAAGTCAATGGAGCCATTTCCAAGCGATACCGTGGCCCTCTTCATCGCGCGTCGATCGATCGTTGCTGGCCTTTCTCTGTTCTCTACGATACCAATGGTCTAGTACTCCACGAGGATGTTCAAACCAGGAATTGTGACCGTCGCGTCGTCCTGGCCCAGTGAAAACCTGGGTTATCAACGTGGGGAGGGTGTAATCTCTGGCTGCCACAAACAGGCATTCCCAAACAGTGGAAAGAGCAAACTCACGTGGAACAGGTTACTAGTAATTTTGGCAATGTGGTATGGACTGCAAATGTAAATGCCAATGCACTAATCAAATTACTGTGATGAAATGCAAACAGTGTTTGAACGTGTAATTTGAAGTTTTTAAAAAAGTCCGTAACATTTATATTTGTGGTGGTTAGAAATAGAAATCTTTACTGAACCATAGAGGAAAACTGAACAAAACTTGAAATAAAAAATAACGAAATTTATTTCAAGGGGTTAGTCGCAGTCAGGAAAATGGAAACGGACAGTTTCTTGTGCGTATTTTTTAAGGTATTAAATAATAATTTTTAATAATAAAATGCAAATATATTACAAAGTATGTCTTAACACTTTATTTACCGGGAGCCTATTTATAGGCTTTTTAATTGCAGTATTTAGTTATTCGAATTTATTTACTGTGTCGATGGTTGTCTACGAACAATGTTCAGTTTTTGGAAACAGTCTTGACTTTCAATGTACCCAGTAACAGTATTGGAGGAATTATTGTCAGACTAGATTGGCATATTCTACTGTAGAAAATTCTTTTTAAATTAAAGACTGTTTCTAAATAGCCCGGTAGATAAGGTGTTAAGACCACCTCTAGGAGAATGTACCCAGTAACAGTATGGAGGAATTATTGTCAGTTATTTCTACATATGCTACTGTAGAAAATTCTTTTTTTAATTAAAGACTGTTTCTAAATAGCCCGGTAGATAAAGTGTTAAAGAACTATAAAAGAATTTTTGTTTTTAAAAAAGGTTAATTCATTTTGTCATAACAGGCGATGGCGTGGACGGCCATTTGGTTTGTGGTCAGCATGATTTTTTCAAACTGGTGCTCCTGAAAACAAAACTAAAGGTAGATTTAGAAAATATATTAGACTAACGGGTCCCTTATCGGAGGATTTTATATTTTCTTGTATACTTTTATTTATCCTGTATTGAATCGCTTAATTTTAGTAAAAAAATTGAAAATGAACTTCAAATGTACGCCATTATGTTTTAAATTAATTTTTTTCAAAATCCTTCGATCAGGGGCCCGCTAGACTAACTTGTTTTCGAAATCTACCTTTGTTTTGATTTTCAGGTAAACCAGTGTAGAGAAATCTTGCTCACCGCAAACCTATGTTTTTTAATCATCGTCTACGTCATTGGCTGTTATGTCAATATAAATTAACGTTTCTTAAAACAAAAAATGTTTTTTAGTTCTTTAAAACATGCTTTATAATATATGTAATTGTTATTTATGCAAATTATTATTTAATAACTAAACAAAAATCACAAAGAAATGTCGTTTTTCCTCTTCCTGACTGCGACTAACCCCTTAATTTAAATAGAAGCTAAATCTTTTTTTAAATTGTATTGTTCTATGTCGCATTGACTGCTTGGTTATAAGCGACGAAATTGGCTGAATTTCTTTTTAGATAATGAAACTAGATTCTTGTTGGGTGTAAGTTTAATATTGCCGTTGCTTCCAAGTTTAATGAAATGTTGGTTGCGTCATATTCTTCAAAAACTGCAATAAGGACGCCTTCCCTTCAATAATTTTTATTTCTTCTGTTTTTCATAAAGATTGAGTAGCCTTTAAGTTTTATGCGATGTCCTGTCTTGAAGTTCGTTTCTTGGAAACATATGATGGTTGGTTTATGCTTTTATATTTTAGTACCTGTTCGTAGTGCGTAACATATTTAGTGATATCCCATTGTTTTGAATTTAAGATATTATTACTTACGTCCGAAAATATAAATCTATTCTAAAGAAAATCAAGGATGGGTGAATGAATGGATAATTAAACAACACACTTCCGCGGTACAAACGCCAACTTGTCCCGGCGTAAAAACCCTCACGATTTAGAGGGAAAAGCCGGAACAAGGGGATATTTATTTCAACTCAATGTAAACTGGTGTAAGGCACACCCACGGAATTACACGACTGCGTAGCATGCACTCATTATAACTTAACACTACCTTAATTAAGAGAGCTCTCTTACCTGGGTCACGTGTCCCGCGCAATACGCACGCTCGCGTGGTCTCTCGATTCGCGCCGCGAATCGGACGCTCTGCCAATCAGACGCTGCTCCGCGTCGCTAGGGCCGCAACCTCGCGCTCCAAGGTTAATTTAATTTTTTGTTAAATTTGTTAATTTTGTTGTGATTTTATTAATGTTTATGGTTAATTTTATTTTCTTTGTGAATAAATAGCAATATATTTATATTAGTAATGGAATTTTGATTTTTGTCCACAATTTTGCTATTTGTCCGCACTGTGCGTCGTCACGGAAAACCTGACACTGGTATGCCGGGCAACAAAACCGTTGCCGCGGTACACTCGCCCTGGAACGGGTTACGTTATTCCAACGTAGACGCCAATTCTCGACAAAACTCGCACTTCACAATCGTC
Source organism: Hylaeus volcanicus (assembly GCF_026283585.1). Taxonomy (NCBI): domain Eukaryota; kingdom Metazoa; phylum Arthropoda; class Insecta; order Hymenoptera; family Colletidae; genus Hylaeus; species Hylaeus volcanicus. Next base: position 17,732,614 of record NC_071976.1, read on the forward strand.
AACATCGCGAACGCTCGCACACGTAGGGACGCATTCACTACCGCACAGCTCGGTGGAGATACTCGCACCCACGACTCGCCGCTTTCTCTTTTCTCGCCCGTTTTCCAAACTAAGACTCAGCACGGCTCTTTTACCCCGGGTCCACACTGCGCGAACACTGGTTTGCGTACATCGTTCGTGAACATGGTAGCTAACCCTGTTATTCACCGGTTTTCGCCGTAGTGTGGGCGGGAAATAGCAGAGTTCGCTAACAAATGACCCTCCTAATAGGCGTAAAATCGTAAAAGTAGCCCCGCTGGGTTAGGCGAAAACTGAGTTCGCGAACCAAATTCACCGATCCACGAGGTGGTGGAACCGGCGAACACGTTCGGGAAAAACATCGCCTTTTTCCTCGTTCTTGTCCCTTTTCAAACCCTCGGAGCTTGGGCATTGCTATTCTTTCCAACTGTGGGGCTTGTCTTTATGACCATCCCCAGGTAGGTACATACTCCAAAGGGATAATATGCGTGACCGAAGTTAACATTATTTTCTTATTACTCATCCAAGTTTGTATATTTTTTGTTGTATCTTGATGAAAGTATATGCAACATATTGGCGAGATTTTTCTGATAAAAATAGCACCAAACACGATGCAATTCAGACAAGTTCAAGTTTCGTTTACAATATGCAATATTTTTATAATATTAATACTTGATTTTGTGAGCCAGTAACCGATTAGAAAGTCTCTTCGAAAATAGGAAACAGATTGTAAAATTCTTGCCAGGAGATAATTAAGGCCTATGAAAAAACTAGGTAACTTTTGTAGCTATGTGAACCTGATACCCGGCTTTTCAGAAATTCATTTTTTTTATGGAAAATAATAGCATTTCGTTTGTACTTGATTGTACCATCAATAGTTTCGTTTGTACCTTCATCAATTAATAAATAAAACAAATAAAAATTGAGAAAATGACATTGAGATTTTTGTAATCTGTTTTTTCATTTCGTTTATACTTCACTAGTTTAAATTTTACAGAACAATTGTTGTACGCGTAAGAAAGGAGTAAATTAATTTTCAAAATTTTTTTAATCTGTTCTTCCTCTGTGCCTGTAACTTTCATTTTGAAACCAATGCGGTCTCATTCCCTTACGTTTCCACTTCAAAATGAGTTCTTCAGAAATACGCAGAATTGATGAGTGACGAACTCTCCCCTTACGCGTATAAACAATTGCTTATAAATCATACATCATCAACTATTGAGGTACAAACGAAACGAAAAGCGATACAAACGGGTACAAACGATTCTAAAGAATAGGGAAGAAACAGATTACAAAAATCTCAATGTCGGGTGCTGGGTGATTTTTTTTTTTATTTTTTTTATTTATTAATTGATGAAGGTACAAACGAAACTATTGATGGCTCAATCAAGTACAAACGAAATGCTATTATTTTCCATAAACAAATAAATTTTTGAAAAGTCGGGTATCAGGTTCACATAGCTAACTTTTTTAAGACGTGAAGTTGACAAGGGACGTAAAATGGTATTCTTAAAAATATTAATAGGCAAGCATACTGTCTTAAAAAAAAGGTCAACGAACATTTCTTGAAGAAGAGTATGTGTAATATATATAGGCTGTAACAAAATCTATTACTTATTATAAGCGAGACTCAAAATTTTCTGAACTGCGTCGTGTTTGATATCGTTTTTATCAGAAAAATCTCTCCAATATATTGCATATATTTTCATCAAGATACAACAAAAAGAGCATAAAAACTTGGATGAATATTAAGGAACTAATATTAACTACGGTCACGCATATTATCCCTTTGGAGTATCTGCCGGCGGGTGGTTGTAAATGGTCGTTTGCTTTCGAGCATTTTCAACCATGGAGGGGATGCGGATCGCCTGAATCCACAAAATAACATCAGTTTCATAGGAGTACGAACATCGTAGATGTTCGCCGGCATGTTAGCGACAGTAAGAACATCCTTGCGAATGTTTTTAGGGTATGTTCTTGTTTCGTGTTCGCGCAGTGTGGACCCGGGGTTAGAAGACTCGGTTACGATTAGCCACTGCGTGGATGCACAGGGCCCTTCGTCCCAAAAAATACGTTGGCGGTGACGCGTGCATCGTCGGTCCCACCACCGCGGAAAATGTAACATGCTCCGGCACGCCACCGTTCGAAAATAACGGGCTAGCGAAATAACGCGAACATCCATTATATCATTGGTTTCATGTTTTGTAGTTTCCATAAGAATGTTTTTTTTTTCATTTAGTTACGTAGTGTCACTATCTATGTCTACGAAATTTATTTTACTTCCAATAAAAGTTAGCTTTTGTTTTCTATGAAATAAAAAAAATTCAGTTCAAGTTTGTATAAGAAATGAATAAGGAGTTCTACTCAAAACTATACCTAGTATTTTGTTAACAAATAAATTATATTCGAATTGACTTCCAGTCTTTTTTTCTGCGGTAACTTAACATGTATCAACAAGATTAGGAAGAGTGAAATGAGTAAAGAGATTCAGCTTGCATTGAGAGTCTTTTCTAGGTTCAATTCAATACATTCTTATGTTAAATAAATAAAACATGTTAAATCTGTTGTATATATATAACATATTACATATATAAATGTTACATATATAAAATGTGATACAGTAGCAAAACAATGAGAACAATAAATATATCTACGCTGAAGAAACAAATAAAATTAATATACTTGCTATATGTCTATGAATATAAATTGAATAGGACAATGAAATATCTGTATAGTGCACTATATGAACTATACAGATATTTCATTGTCCTATTCAATTTATATTCATAGACATATAGCAAGTATATTAATTTTATTTGTTAATTTTATTTATTTTTGAACTGCGTCGTGTTTGATATCGTTTTTATCAGAAAAATCTCTCCAATATATTGCATATTTTATATATATATATATATATATATATGTATATAAGCATGTCGAATTGAGTAACCTCCTCCTTCTCGAAGTCGGTTAAAAATGGTTATCACTTATAGAGTATTTAATTTCTGTGACGTTTAGAAATGTCTTAATTAAATCTTATAGAAAATTAAATTTTTGTCTAAAGAATGCTAAACAAACTTCTTCGATATCACCTATAACTAAGAAAAATTCAATACAATCTTAATTGCTTTTGCTGTGTTTCTTTGTTAGTCCTTAGTTGTTCCCATCAATTAATAATTATACACACAGCTTTAAAAGTATTCTCGTTACTCTCGATATTTGTTTAATTTTGGTCTATAGAATCGCCAGCTAATGTATTCATCTTCACTAGGTAAATACACCGAATGTATACAGAACATAAATTATAAATGGGTTAAATAGATGTTCGCGTCGGACGACAAATTTTTTCCATCATTGAATTCATACTTCACAAAGGATTTATCACCGAATCCTCGTGATATTATCAATTGTCGCTGCAATCGTCAATAAAGCACAACAGTTCGACTGATTGCACCAATTTGCGTAAACCGAAATGAGCACATTTTTGATTTTAATCCCCGTAGTCGTGAGATGCCTGATCTGTTTGCGCGTCACGCGCAGCATGATTTATTAACGATGCTCGTATTTCCGGCAGTGCATTGCCACGTCGACAAAGGAGAGGTGGCTTTCAATTGAGAATAATTTAAAGCGTTGCAGTTCGACGCGATAATTAATGCAGAGGAGGGTTGGTTTTGCGTTTGACGTCTGCTTCGAGTACCCGACTGTTATCAGATGCTTAGCATTGTCTCGGGAGCTGTTTATTTATCCCGCTCCTTTAACAATGCCGCGTTCCCCCAACGGGAATCATTCGAGGGTAGAAATCGGCGTGCTTCGTTGATTGCAGCAAAATTTCTCCTGTGCCCACCCTCTACCCCTCGTGCTCTGCTTCAACCTTCCCCTATGTTTGTATTTTTCCCGTTTGCTTCTGTCTGAGTTTGGCTCTTTCCCTTTTGTTTCGAGTAACACAGTGGTTCTTAACCTGGCATCCAGGGTCCCCAAGGATGAAAGACACAAGTCTGGATGGAAGTCTGGGAACGTTAAATGATTACTTTCACTTTATACATTATATTTGAAAATATCAATGTTTGAATGTGCTCTCTTGAAACTGCGATAGCTATTAGACTGTAATAACAATAAATTGAATAGTAGAAATTGTAAAGATGTTTAATGTGTGTTATTGTCGATAATGTATAAAACTTTGGAGTTTTGGAATATTCAGAATCATTTTTTGATACGTTCACTGTAATAACAATAAATTGAATAGTAGACATTGTAAAGATATTTAATGTGTGTTATTGTTAATAATGTATAAAACTTTGGAGTTTTGGAATATTCAGAATCATTTTTTGATACGTTCATTTCGATGTTTTAATAAGGAATATGTTTTAGTTTTCGTCTAGTTCACGTTTCTGTATTCAAAATTAAAATAGAATATATGAGATATAAGATAAAGGGTATTGTATAAATACATAAGATATGATATAAAGAGTTTAAGAACATTAAGTATAGGTAAAAATTAAATATAGTGCGAGCACGTCAACGAATAGTAACACGATTAATTTTCAATGGTTCATATTTCATATTTGTGTATTTTTAAAATTCTATACATAACTTAATTCCGCTTTAGCTGTATAAAATAATCTCTCTTTAGATTTCAATAGTATTTCATTAATGTTTTTCAACCCATAGAATATTTTTTGAGATTTATTTATGATACACTAGGTAGAAAGCATCGATTTAAGATTTTTTTAAATATTGTGAATCCTGAGGAATAGTATAACAGTATACAAAAAAATTGATTCAACATTTCTCACAGCAACCTATTTTTTGGTAATACTATAAATTTGAATACTTTCCAAACAGGAGAGGGCAATGAATAATAAATAGTCGAATTAGTCCATTTAATTAAGTGCTTGGGAAGATATCATGTAATAATTATTTCGTACCCAGCACCAGCAAATATATTAATATTTCGAAATGTTATACTGAGGGAGATCTCCTTGGGAAAGTTCGTGATCTCCATCAAAATACTAGAAGGAATTTGTGAAGCTAAGAACCACTGGTGTAACGTTTCGCTCGAGCTCAGAACTACCCTCTCCCACCCCCTTTCGATATCTAGTCCAACTGGTACAACGTCCACGCCACAGACGTTTCATTTCGATTTTCGAAAGCTCCCTGCAAGGTGTCAAACGCTCACCGATTGGATCGCCCTTTCGTCTATCTCCTTTTTTTCTCTTCAGAAACTTTGTTCGATTTCCTTCGGCGGAAAAATTGATGGGAAAGCTCGGTCGACGTTTTGGAAACAAGTTCGAACCGTGCTGCTTCCTTCATCCCTGAAAAGTTTCCTCGGCGTTGGGCTATAACGCAATATTTTGAACGGAAATAAATTTTTAGCGAAATCAAACTGTCGCGCATCAGTGTTATGAACGACACGACGTGTGATACAATGACGAGTGGAATTTTCTCATGGACACTTATTTAATGGTGAACGTCGTATTGGCGGTTTCAAAACTATTGTTAGTTGTTACATTGTCTTCACAGATATTATTTTAATTTTTCATTCCTTAGTCGTTGACTAGAAGTTAATTGTTTCCACTTGTAGATTTTTGACTTTTTTAATTATAGAAGGTAAAAGCACCAGCAGTTGACAGTAAAAAAGAAAGCAAACTGACTTGATATTTAATGAAATCAAAACAATATTTTATGTAGGTTGGAAATATAATTAAATGTTACGGGAAAAAGTTACATAAACGTTTCTTCTTTTTACATATCCAATCATTCGTACATCCTACAGGATCTAATTTATACAAGGTGTCCCAAAACTCGCGTAGGAACCGGAAATGGGGGGTAGGGGTGAAACGATTCTGAACAACAATTTCCTTTGCAAAAATCTCGGATGGGGCTTCGTTAAGGAGATATTAAGAGAAAACCCCGACCAATCAGAGCGCGCGTAGACCGTTGGAGCGGCCGTGGTAGCGAAGGCTACGCGCTAGGCGGCAGCGTCAATGTCCTTCGATGCACGTCGAGTCACTTGTTCGCGTACAAGCGCGGCCGCCAGCGCGTAGCCGTCGCTACCACGGCCGCTCCAACGGTATACGCGCGCTCTGATTGGTCGGGCTTTTTTCTGTTAATATCTCCTAAACGAAGCCCCATCCGACATTTTTGCAACGGAAATTGTTGTTCAGAATCGTCTTAGCTACCCCCCCATTTCCGGCTCCTACGCGACTTTTGGGACACCCTTGTATATTCGTGAAAGTACTACATAGTTTGTTGAGATAAGAGGTGTTCAACAGTGGCATATGCGCTAAACATGGCGTATTGGATAATTACAAGTGGCACATTGCGATTATTTATATTTTTAAAGTCTGAAACTTTTCGCTTTACATTCACATAGCCACTTTAATTCATTACGAGGAAAAGCTGAAAACTTTCAAATACTACCCATAAGATATTCCATCTTAATTGCGGGCGGATTTAGATTCCATGCGCTATCAAATCCGTTCACCGCGAAATCAGCCACTTTACATGAGACTCCCGTTGTGTATAGATTAAATATTCAACAGTTCGTTGAGTCGAGCGTCGAAGACAGTGTTTTTCGTAGCCAGGGCACAATCGTTTCTTCCACGGCGGCACAAAGTACCGTAGAGGCCAGATAGAGCGAGCAGGGCGTAGCTTCGCTGGTCCTTGATGTTTCTGGCTTCTGTTTACACAACAGAGCCAGACTGCCAAATGAACCCGTGAGATTTCTTCGATGCAACGAATTCCCTTGGCAAACCTCGAGTCCTGGCGACGAATCAGTATGCCGGGAAAAAGGAGCGGAGAACGTTTTAATAAATGCGGAAGAAGCTATGATAACCCTAGCGGGGGCCATCCGATGCACGGTGCCACTTTGCGCGGCTCGATTCGTTCAGCGATTCGACGTGCATATTTAAAATATTTATGTAGCTTTTTATTCCGTGAGTATAGTTTCAGGTGAAAGTTCAGTGCAATCCAAGCGGGGGACTCGGGATACATCTGGCTACGGCGTTGCACAGTTGATTTAAAATCCTATTATTTCGTAAAGTTTCGAGCTCTGTTCCTCTGAACGTCTCAACAGGGACATATGGCCCTGGGGTTTCGAACTCGGTTGCAACGCTGCTACATCATGAGAATTCGCATTGCGAAAGTTGGCCAGATGTGAATTCCTCTGGTAGGACATCGGCAACTTTCAGGTTACAATGGCCATCAACTTTCAGCAGGATCGTCTCTCATCCCTTTTAACCGACTTCGAAAAGGTGGAGGTTCTTCAATTCGACATGTATATATTTATATGTATATAAATACCATATATACACTGGCCTTCAAAAGAAAAGGGACACTTCTTCAAAATGTCATAAATATGGGAGTTTTCAACCGTAGTTTTGAAGTGTCTTCTGGTTGTGTGCAAAGTTGCATTGTCGAGGATTGATGCGAAGGGGTTAATTCACCCCGTAAAGGGGGTGGTGCAGAAAAACGGGATTTCTGAAGGTTTCAGGGGTGACGGAAGGGGTTGAAAAAATCAAAAAAACCTTTTGGGCGACTCTCCTTGATGCCAAACCCACTAAATACCAGCTAAATACTGTCACGAATAATATTATTTGAAAATGAGCAATTCTCCATTATTGAAATCTTATTTTATCAATTTTTTTAGTGTTCATATTTGTATACTTCTGTAATCGTAATGTTGACACAGTTCTTCGAACAAAAAGCTATCGTATAATTAACCACAATTCAATGTTGACACATTCTATGTTTATGATATTAATTTACTCTATCATTCTAATTTAAAAATTACGTAATTATAATTACTAACACTTTACGAGAAACGTTCTTAAAAGTTTCCAAATTTCCAATTTTGTTCGGATTCTTTCATAATTTTTTGTTTATGGAAAAATGTTCAAATATATTTCTATGTAATTAATTAATTTTGGTAATATTAAGAATCATATTAATTAATTAATTTTGGTAATTTTAAGAATCATATTTCTAAGACTGCTTATTTTACTCGAGTTTCTTATATTAATTCTTATTTATTTTGCTCTTTCCAAAAAGAAATTATTTCTTGGTATTTTAAATTAAAATTTTTAAAATTTGTAATGAATATGTTATGTTATGTAATTGTAGTTTGCATTGCTATTAAAAGTATGAATTTTTCAAAAATTGGACTTAATGTAGTTCGTTTCTAAGATATTGAAATTGGTATTTGTTCAAGTGTCTATTTGTGTCCGTTATATTTTGCTGAAATCAATTTTTAAGTTTTCACCGTGATAACAATATGTATAGGATGTTAAAGATTTTAAAAATAATCCTTACGTGGTAAATACCGTTGCTGTAGTTGTTTGATCCATTTACGTACTTTTACAAGCATCAAGTTTTAAGGAAGTACGTAAACGCTATCTACTAGCGGTACAAGTAGGACGAGATTCTGTTCCGTGGGTGGCATCCTTTTTCGACAAAGTATTCCGCAAGGTCTTAAAAAGTAACCGGAAGAGTTCCCCAAGGAAACTTGTCTGAAATAAAAGTACACATACATTACTCCCGCCCACGTACAGTTCATTTTAGTGCAAAATCTGAAACTGGAGGCAACGAACTTTAATATCCTCGATAGCTTGAATCTCCTAGTAATCTCCTCCCAAATTCTATGCGTCAACAATCTCTTTTCCTGACAAAAACATTGTCCTTGTAGAATTATAGCGATAAGAAAGAACATGAAGTCTTTGTTATCAAGTAATTATCAAGTCATATTCTTCTATAATATTAATACATTATATTGAATTACGCGGTTTTTGATATTACAGATTAGTGGCATGCTAGGCTGCTACCTACTGAAAGAATGTAAAAATATGTTCTGTTCCTTTTGTTCTTCTTGTATGTGCCACGTGCAATATGTATAGTTTATTTCTTCAATTTGGTTATAGATATATTCTTTCATAACTATATTGTTCGATTCTTATCATTTTAATTAAAATATATACAAAGTTCGATAAGCAGTGTGTGTGGAATGTCAATTTATTTACCTATCAGTGATCCAACCATGCACTGTTAATCTCAAAAACTAATCTCAACACATTAAACGTAATTATACATTTTATATTAATATATAAGGATAGAGCATCTCATTTCTTTCTTCTATTCTTGTTTAACTAATTGGCGGTCTGGGTTAAATCTGACTATAAACTCCAATTGAAGGCTTTCTATTACAATAAATAACAACGTATTATAGGTCGGTGAATTTGTCTAAGTAAGCTAATTTATTATGAATAAATATAAGGATACATATATAAGGTTGCATTAAAAAAACCATAATTTGTTTGTTAAATTGTTCCCACCGCTTTATTTGCAACAAAATTATTTACTCTGTATAATTTGCCTGTTTCAGCCAAATAATTTTTGTGAAAACATTTTTTTTAAGCTATATCTCCTTATGAGATAATTAACCATTCCAATTTGAACGAAATACCGTATATACACATAAGCATAATTAATGTATACAATAGTATTAAATAATATATATTCTGAAATTATATATTTAGATTTAGATTTATAATTTTTCAAGAGGATCTAAACAAAATTGGTTGAAACATAAAATACAACATAGATATAATTCTAAACTTTTAAAATGTATTTGCTTAGTGTATTATCAGCATAAAAGCCGTAAATGTATATAACAGCATGAAACAGTAGTGTATATCTTTAAAAAGTCTTATTATCCAACACCAACGGAACGATCTAGCCGAGATCCGTCGATCTTAACAAGCAAACTATAGCACGAGATAAAAATATACTCCAAACAAGAACATGGAAAAATTGTTGGGCAGATGTTAACGACATCCTGTATCTACAGCGTTCGAACGAAGCGAATCCAGAGGAGTGCAAACAAAAAGACAGCGAGAAAAAGTGCGACAGACTTTGCAACCAAGTTTTCCAATCCTACAACTCCAAACGAAACCGAACTCACGGAGTTGAAACATGCAACCCACAGCGCCACACAACGGACAGAGCCTATTCTACTTCCTATCTTATACACCCGTCTATATTTTCAGCGATGACCGTCGACGTAGTCAGCGATGTCCCATTCAACGTCACCGAAGCTCCTGTCGGATATTTTTGTTCGGCCATCTTCTTCGGAGCATTTCGCAGGCGTTATCAAAATCGTCCTTCCACAACGATTATTGCTACTACCACTATGTCATACAACCCAGTTACTTCTATTTTTGCGAACAACGTGATCCAGACATTTCACATAAAATATTGTATTCTTGTCTTTGAAAAGATGGACCGGATCGATTGGCACGATTCGTCATGCTGTAACGTAATTGACATCATAACTTGCGTTTATTTGCTATGCATACATAGCTTATGCTAGGTTCAGCAAGTGCAGTTTATTTTCACATGAGCGTTTCGACTGTTGGTACAGTGAGTTTACATGACTTCTAAGGATTGAGAGATTGGTTTATTTTCAAAATCATTTTCTGGAGCTAGAATGCTCACTAAAGGTAGAAGTAAATGAAAGTTGAAATTGTAAAAACGACACTGCCATCTCAGTATTAAATAATAGTATAAAAAAACTAGAACAAAATGAAAATAAAAATTAAATGCAAACTAGCGCATCGCATATGGTCGCCAAATCTAGGGTTCTATTTGTATAGAAATGTGGTTTATTTGAGTATACGATCCTTCAGCACCATTGAATAAAGGAATATTTCAGCATCATTAGATTAATTTAGCAAGAAAATCTTAAATATTCCGTCATTTTCACGAATTTTTTATGTTTTTGTCAATTACGTACAAATTTAGTTTTACCGACCTTCTTTCAATAGCGATTGACGTATCATAAAGACACTTACGAGGGTGATATCCAATTTGTTCCCCTCCAACTTTACCCTATTTTTGAGGAGTATTAGATTACAGGTTCCTGTTACTTAAAATCCGAGGGGGACTAGAGTTCATTGCTTCCCTTGTCAGTGGTCTTGCCAGATGTGCAATCTACCAGACCAATTTTCCTACGTTCTAACATGTCACAGTTCGACACTCCTATAACCCGTGTGAAGCTGGCCCCACCTATATGAAAAACTCAAAATTTTCTTTTTCCATACGTTTGCTCATCGTTTGCTCACGTTTGCTCAAATGGAATTTTCGTTTGCCCCTCTTTAGTTCAAAAGCTACACGCGATACAACGTTTTGCAAAGTGTGAAGCTGGCCCCACCTAATTTGAATCGCGTATATCTGTTGAACTAAAGAGGGGCAAACGAAAATTTCACTTGAGCAAACGTGAGCAAACGATGAGCAAACGTATGGAAAAAAAAAATTTTGAGTTTTTCATATTAGGTGGGGCCAGCTTCACACGGGTACTCCTACATGTTGCAAGGAGGGGCAAAGGTGAAACGTTTAGAAATACTTCCCATCTTAGATACTTTCAAACATGATTCGTAAGCTAGGTTATAATCTAGTCTAGTGGATGCGAATTTTGATAAACGTCGTCGAATGTATTTTCGAGAAGCATTTATACATTCTTGATAGCCTTTTATAGAATTTATAACAGAAGCTTAGAAGGATTTCTTTGATGAGAATAACATTCAGACCCATTGACATTTCCATGGTTATTAATAGTTAAATATTTGTAACGTATTTGATTATAGATACAGATGAGCAAATCAACAACTTTAAATTACTAGTACGAAAACACTGTATTGCATTCAATGTGTCGGCATTGTAACGAATGATCCTAGTCAGACAAATTTTAATTATGTATTTAACTTTATATTTTTATGTATTTTCGCACCATTTTCCGTGGGACTAATACTATTGCATAATGTTTCCTCTTTCTTTTCCAAATAACCTATGTTATTCCGAAAAAGTTTAAGATTTCAAATCTGTCTTTATTTTAAAGTATTCATGCTTTCTATTATTTTTAATTCTCATAGCTACTACACTGATGAATATTTTAGAGATAAAATAATCTTTAGAAAACTATACAATCATCTATTTTAAATATTTAACTTTTCAATTACCAGTTGCTGTTTCGATGTTTTCCTTATGGTGTTTTTCTTAAAATTCAAAGTTTAAAATAGTAAGAATGTAAAAAGATCAATTACATACTTTAAAAAGAACATGTAAGTCCAAACCATGGTACGTTTCTAACAAATATAATATATGTGTTTTGTGCCAAAAATTGAAATATATTGAAATAATGAAAAATAAAATACTGCAGTCTCTTTAAACTCATCAAAATTATAAAGATGCGACACGATAATCATTTCATATCCTGAACTGTATCTTCCAATATCTCAAAGAAGATATACAACCAGGAATAACGAACGATTTATGAAATACCTATCCTTAAATCTTTATTACATTCCGTTCGAATAGTTTCTCGTCCCACAGCGGGATTGTATAAATTATTGGTGCTCGGGCACGCGGAATGGACGTTGAAAAAATCAATAGCGTGGTGCTTTAAACTTTCCCCGACCCTTCGAAACCGCTTTCAACTCTGTTTAACATCCTTTCCTCTGCTAATCCCGAAACTTCGTTACTATTACATTCGCTATAGAACAACGATTCTTCGCAATCCTTCGGACAGCTCACGCTTAGAGTCCGTAAGTTTTCTGGGCAACGGGCATGCTTGAATCCAGCTATCTGAAAGTTTCTAAAGAAGCTTGACCGTTTCCCAGCGAAATTCATTGGACGTTCCTTGTCTGGACCGCGCTCCATGTTCTTCCTATTTTTCGTCTTACCCTGGCGGGGGCGCTTTTCAGCGCGGAAGGTGCAGAAATCGAAACAATAACCAGCAAATGCGTGCGTGAAACCGCTGGGAAACGTAGTCGCTTGGAAAAACTATTTTTACACGCTCGCTTTTTCCCCAGCCGCTTTGAATCCCGTCGGTGTGCAAGTTGAAGGGTCGACTGGCGTACCTCTTCAGGGAATCCTCGAACATACCGCTCTTTCCGTGTGCCCAGCGACTCGTTCGATGGAATTTCTGCTCTGGGGCTTCCTTCATTCGACTTTACGTCCGTGTTCGAGCAGACCGTGTGTACTTATTTGGGTGCGAAACCGAATGTTCGACTCCAGTGGCGCTCAAGGAGACGTGGCAGACATAAACTCGCTTGGAAAAGGCCAACAAATAATATGGTCCTCGAGTAGAGCCTCAAGGGAGCATGTGCACGCGAGTAGGTAAGAAACAGGGAGACTTTGTGGATTGTTTTTTTAGGTATAGTGTTAGGTATATATCCCTTTGCGGTTGCGTCGTTTAAAAACAACTTTGAAGGTAATCTATTAAGTTGGAATAAGGGTTTGTAGTGTTTTTAAGCGAAATTCAAAGACAAAATTGTTATATATTCATACTTACATTTAGTCAACTACATATATATGTTATTTTATTGTTCTACGATTTGCTATCTTCTGGCAATTGCATCGTTCCATCTATCCAGGATATGGTATCTTACTGGACGATGAAGTGATCTAAGTGGTTTCCGTAGCATTCCATGAAATTAAAGTTTATCCTGTCAGCACGTTGGTCCCCACGTCACCCAAAAGTAAGTGACAGAACTTTTCATTAAGAAACTAAAAGAATTCCATAGGTTAGACGATAATAGAAATAAATCTGGATAAAATTCGTGAATCTGGCGTGGTTAAGAAATTAAATACTGTTGCGGCGGCAAGAAGATGTTGCGATGATCTGAAGTGCGTTCTGAAGAGCGGGCGGAAGCGGATCGTCGGGATGTTCCGGTTACCAAGAGAACCGGCAACTTTTGAATTGACAGAACGTCGCCAGACTTGCTATCGTACAGACGTGTTTACCGATTGAGTTATTATTATTGTTAATAAACGTTCTGAGTTCTTGTTCCTTTTATAAAAGACGTGTTGATTGTTTAAAATGTCTACTCCTCGATGTGCCATCACCCCCCGGCGTAACAATACTATTGTGGTGGCATCTCCTGTCCTCGTTATTAGGGAGACATCGTGCATTTTTCACAAATGCTCAGTCCACCTAACTTTTTTATATAAACCATTCTCGACCGACCTCCAAACATCCCGACGCTGGCGTCTAAGGCACTCGCTTGCTAAGTACCCGCTTACTGACGGGTCCACTAGCAGGCTTAGGACGAAACACTAATTTCCTTTTCTCGCCTCTTTCGCTCTCCTTCACAGAACAGCCACCACACTGCGATGAATGATAAATTATCTAATTTTCAAGAGTCTCGAGACAACATTTTGATTTTGTAAAAGTTTTTACGAGTTTTTGTCTGGTAGACAACGTGTTAAGCGAATCTTGTAGAGATCGAGATGAGTGAAAATCCAATGGTGCATGGTCTGTCACCCATCTCTACTCAAACTTCAATAGTTTCAACACCCTTCCGATGTTTGAATTTATATTTCCATTAACTACAATATTACGATAATCTCGAAAAATATGATGGCTCGAGATAATGTGTTCGGTCTATCATACTATGTTTCTCTACCTAACGATACCAAACGTTTTCTTCTTCTGACATATCTTCATATCATTAAAAGCAACGAAGATACTTTAGGTACAAATTTTAGGTGACTTTACATTAATAAGTTCAAAATGCCAGTCATCACTGACAAATACGACAGCCATCGTGTTAAACACAAGTGGCTCGTTCTGACCATTTTCATCCAACGTTATCGTATTTTAATCCAGGCGTTTATCCAATAATACCCCCAGTAATAAAATCCCAAAATACGTCACGTATCTGTTTTTGGAAATTACTCTAGATCCTCGTCCCTCTTTCACGTAGCCATGGCTAATCTCATGAACTGTTTTACAAATTATTGTGGCCAAAGGACGCGCAAACGTTCCGTGGATATCGAAATAGGTATTGTCGAAGTTCCGTCTATCTCGCAATAAATCGGCGACCGCGGTCGAAGCGAGAGCGTTTGGGTACGGCCATATTCGAGCCAAGCACTCTGTAAACATGCAGGTAGGAGTGGATTCACAGGGTGGATAACGTATTTTGCAGCATCGACAGTTTTACGACGGACGTAGGGTTCGAAGGCCGAAGCTCCTGTCGGACGTTTCACGGGTTTTGTAACTTCGTTAGACTCGCTTCGCTGATACTAATTTAATTTCTCTGCCAAGTTCGAAATTTCCATTTTCAGAGATGGGATTCATCGAATTATTGTAGGTACTGAGGAAAAAACAGGTGCTTTGAGGATTGCTAAACAAAGGAATGTATCTGACTAGCTCATTATTGCTCTATATGTCGGTACCTGTTAAATTCTAGTTGTTGTGATCTTTTAAATGAAGATACTACCAACAGAAATGGTATAAAATAAGAGTAACTTAATGAACTGCTAAACATTTTTATTTTCTAGATTGTAATTTAAATAATGGAAAACTTACATAGCAGTCGACGTGTTAACCCATTCACTGCCAACTACAAGATGTCTCGTAGTTCAAATTGATTCTAATTATATGTGTCACGAATTATTGCAAATAGAAGATTATTTAAATTTAGTAGAGAATAAAATATTTTCAACCGAAATTAAAGTTTGTTGTGTCAGTCTTATAAAGAAGCCAGCCACTTATATCGATACTTCATTTTTTGTAGCTATTTGTTTTGATTATTCATTATTTTCTTCCTTCTAAATTTAATACTGAGTTTATGTGTTTATATCGATGTATCGTTTGTAGATTCACGAGCTTTCTGTTATTTGATATTCACTTGTATTAGATAAAAGAAACTTTATATTCTACGTTTTCAATGAAGGTATGTTTGACCGTACGTTCGTCGATTTATTGGAATATTTCGAAAAACAAACAGTGTTCTTGTCATTAAATATGATGTTCATTTAACATTTTCTAAGTCAACCATGCGACAAACGAAACAAAAACCTCGCGTTTACACATACAACGGATACAAATTAGAAGCAACGAGGTCAGAGTACTTTATTCAGCTTTTTGTCGTTTTCACATTGGTCACTCCGTGCGGGAGTTCCTTTGCACGGCCGCGGCGTTGCGACCGCGCCTGCATTAGTTTTAATGTTAAGTGTTTCCGAAGGGGATTCAGCCAGCGATGAATAAGAACGCCACTTAATATCAGCCGGTATATCTGGCTGCTTCATTAAAATGCAAAATTCCCTGCGATTCCCGCGTACACTTTTTGGCCGTAGCAGTGGTTTCCTTTTTCCTTTCTCGCTGCACACGTGAACTTGACCAACGTAATTTTGCTTTTCTCTCTTGACGTACGTTCAAACGTTAAGTGTTTGTAATATTTGTTTCGCCGGAAGAGAGTTTGTATTCGTGGCTAAATGAAGTCACTATTCGCTTACTGCTCTCCGCGTTTCGCGTTCGTTCTCTTTTACTTCTCTGAAAGTACAGTTTTCCTTCCACTTTTACCCCTCCTGGTTTTCTGTATCGTTCTGTCTCTATCGAGCATTGAAACGCTCCAAGTCTCTTCTCGTTGCTCCTGCGAAAGCACCCAACTCCGACAGGACAATCGCGGCGAGTTGCAGCAGCAGTTACGTTGCTTGGCACCCAGGCTAGAGGAGTGAGTGAACAGGGAGAATCGGTGGAGGGAGCCAGATAAGAGAATCACCACTTACAGGAAGAAAAATGCACCCATCTGATTAAAGAGATCGCGCAGGGACGGACCGACGCACAGTGCAAATTGCCGAAACCCTGGACAAAAATAAAAATGTTTTCGGATTTCCATGAAATTTCATATTTATGATTTATTTGAGCTGCAAATTACGAATCTGATATTAGAATCGCAAAATTCAAAATGACAAATCCAATAAATTAAAGTCATTATAACATGTACCCAAATGATTTTTACGCCCGTTCTATTTGGAAGTATCGATCTATTTGTTAGTATTTACAAGTAAGTACGTACATTTCTATAAGATACTTCTAGGATCGCTAAAATTTTATCTCAATTAAAATTTAAATGTATGTTGTACATTTATGTTTCCATGTACAACTACATCTGTTATATGTACAGTGCCAGCTGAGCGTGCTTAGGGTACGCACACAGCATCGTCTAGTGTTTCGTTTCTTGTTTTTTTATTGGTTTACTCTACAGTTCTGTATTGTTCTAGAATAAGGCAAGCATGTTCGTTATGCTACACTAGTCCACTTATTTAATTATAACATAACAAAATCAAAGTTCGTTAAATAATTAAAATTTTTATCAAGTCAAAGTTTGTTAAATAATTAGAATGAATTGTCTAGTTACTTAACAAATACAAACGATGATATTAAAAAGTGAACAAAGTTAAACTTTACTTTGAGGCATCAAAAATTATGAAATTTGTTTACTACTTAGTAGTTTTTGATGCCCAGATTACGAAAATATAAGTTAAAATGTCAGAAATTCAACGGTTAAAAAAATACGCGCGTGTAAAGTTGAACATTTTTGACGTATTTAGCTGGTTAATCCGACGCCATATTGGCTTTGACCGTAGATCTGGTGGGTAATTAGGTCGGTAATGTCATTCTGTTGTAAATAGACGATCATGGATGGCGTAAACGTTTGCTATGAACACTTGTAATGGGTGTGTACAGTAATACATATAAACGTCAAAAAAAAAAAGAAACAATGCAGCGAAAATATTTCCAATCTCCGTAAACCTAGTGTTGAAGATATTTTGCTATACATTGGTAAGCATCGTTATATTGTACGAGTTCTGTCCAACAATACGGAGACTCTTTTTGTCGCAACAAAAACTTTAAAACAAAAATAATTGGCACCAACGTCGAGTATTCATTATGGCACACGAAAAATAGGATAAAAACTGATTTTCGTTTATGTGTAATGCACATTCTAGATAATTCCAAAAACAACCCGTTCCACAATTGTGTTCCATTGCGAACCACATTTTTCACGCAGCTTTATCGCTTTTCGTTTTTCCTCCTATCTTCCAAACATGCACAAGCAGCTATTTCGCATAATAGCGGTCAAAATTTATGCAGATCCTGCGACCAGTATCCTTACCACCGTCTGCCCGTCTTTTTTGCATCCCTGTTTTTAATGTTTTCTCCCGTGGCACGAAAATAAAGTCTCGGTTGACGCAACGAAAGGCATAACCGAGTAATGGGTACAGATAGCGCAAAGATCCACGAAGTTGGACCAACCCAACTGGTCACGAGTTTCTTTTATCGGGCCAGTCAACACCAGAATATTCATTGTCCTAGGATAGGTACTCTTATATTCTTCTTCTTTGTCCTTCATCCTTGTTCCTGTGCACTTTCCCCGACCCCAATTCCTCTCCATCGTTGAGTGGAATTAACTGTCGTGGGCCAAGTAACTTCAGGGATGAATCAAGCACGCGAGGAGCATAAATTAACCCACCCTGCTCGTGGAGAACGAGTTTAACTAGTTTCAAACACTTTTTGTCGCATGGTATTAGATCCCGTCGTCGTATGCGGTCGACTGCATGATCATGCGTTCTCTGGACACTGTTACGTGGTAAAGGCTTTGCTAGCGATCGACAATCTGTGAACAGCGGATTGCCTGTGTCCCACCTTACCATAAAAATTCGTCTATGAATTAAGGGGTTATTACCGTACATGCGAAAGAAAAAACGGATTTCTTTTTGGAATTTTGATTTTGTATCACAAATAATTGTGGAATGTCAATGTTTTTACTCGTAATAGTAGACTTGCTAAGCAGATACAAAAAGTTTTTGTTGTTAAAACCACATGAAATAAGTCCTTTATTCACGGCTAACATGATAACTTGACATTGGATGGTCTAAATGCAAACAAATAAAACATATTATTAAAATATACTTTTCGTGCTATCGCCCAAACTACAATCATCCAGTTATGACTAAATAAAAGAAACGAAATAGCGGATAGTGTCGTAATAGTGTTCTTAGAATTGTTGCGTGTCTTGCTTTTGTTATAATTTTAATTTCAAGTCTTTCAATGCTACATCTCTGTATTTCGTGCATTTTATCTGACTCGTCAGGAAGTATAGAGGTAAATTATTTCATGGTTATTTAGACGTCTATGAATTAAATAATATTTAATCTAAACAATAAGTGAATGGAATTCGAAAATTATTTGGAGTTACTTAAAGTTAACTGGAATTATTCTAGAATTTTTAACGGAACTTTTTTCATTGAATTCCTAAACGGTAAAGTATGTCGTGAAAAGTTGGTGTAAATATTTAAATATTTATAAAACACTATATTTAAAAATTGATATTTCTTTAATTTCAGTTTACAATAAAATCATATAGCGCTAATGGTTGAATATTTATAAAACATCACGTTTAAAACTTAATATTTGTTTAACTTTATTTAACGATGGAAGCATGCACTGCTAATATTCAAATATTTATAAAATACCGTTTTCAAAAATTGATATTTATGTTACTTTATTTTACGATGAATATATGTGACGTTAATGTATAAATATTTATGAAATACTAAATTTAAAAATCTCTGGTTAAAAAACAGTTTGGAAACTTCCATTAGGTTGAAACTCTCGCAAAAGTCGTTGGCAGTAGACAGACATAGTTTTATGAAACGTGCTACTATAAAAGTATAATATGAACTAAATAAATATGAAGTCTACTAGGGAACTGCCCTAGTTTTAAAATATTCTTGCATTTCAACTGTTAATTTGTACAAACATGCAACAAGCGCAAATACAGTAAATATATAAATAAGCCAAACAATAAACCTAGCCATTAAAAAATAGAATAAACGAAATTTTGATAACATGACCGGTCAGATTTAAATAGCATAAACAAACGAACCATCAAAGACTCGGAAACATATGCATGCACCATTCAAACGATTACATTAAATTTTATTACATCAATTACTTGTTTAAATATTGTTATGGAAGTACGAAGACACACTGTGCCCTTTGTCGTGTGGCATTTGGAGTTGCCATGTTTAAAACGAACAGTTGCAGATGGAACTGTCAAAGTGTCAAATTCCGAGACAAACTGTTAACACGCCCGAATTGTCCAGGAACTATTAATTATAGTGTATTACGCTGTTGTTGTTATTGTTTTTGAGTTATGGTTTATAATAAACGGATGTGCGGTGCAAGAGTCGCAATCGACATTTCCAACAATATATTAAACTCCAAATTTGCAGTAGGTTATTTAGATAGAATTTAAAAGATTGGATTACCCTTTTATTAAAATTTATTTGACTTCCGTGTACAACCCTATCGATTGGATCTTCCTTACAAGCATATTCCATCACAAAGTATTTAACATTATGTTAACCCTCTACAAGCCGAATTTTGTTTCCTGCAGACAACTTGGTATTTACTTTAATATTTTCGGTTGATGGTACTACGAATCAATATTATTTTCGGTATCATCAATATAAATTTTAAATGTTAAAAAATATATTTTACTAACAAAGTGATTTTATTCTATTAATACAAATCATAAAAATATTGGTATAATTTATTTTATTCTTGCTATATGAGCTGGAATAATTGAATCATCAATAAGAATAATTATTCGAGTAGAACTAAGAGCAAATTTATTCTACGATCATCAATATTGTTATTGGGAATCAGAGACGTATACGTTATCTTGTGACAAAACTAAAATTATTTGGTAAAATGTCGATATATTAATATGTCAGATGAACGTTACACGGGCCCATTGAGGTTTAACAAAATATACAATTTTAGAAGTAAGGCATGACTGCATATTTTTAATTTAATATCGAACACTTTTAGATGAACAATATGAACTGTAAACATTACAAAACTGATCCCTTCTATTCATACCTTCTTCTTATTTATTCTATAAATCCTATTCCAAGCAGTTTCAAGAAAATTATTTCATCGAAACAAGGGTAAATTGTGCGGAAATTTCATCATCGACTAATCTCGATTCTTTCTGCATCAGAGATATTGATCACAAACCAGAACGAACCGTATCCTTCAAGAGTCTATCAATAAGTGATGAACAGTTCGTCGTTCTGAGCTGTGAAAAACTATTTTCAAAGAATTTCCTCCGACGTTATCGGTTCATCGTTTCCTTTAAAAAAAATGAAAGTTAACGGTTAAGAACACCTCGTTTCAATACAAAAACTTGCGCCGGGAGGATCAGATGTTGCGGCAAAAGGGGACATCGTTACGAGTGATTCGCTGCAATAAAATGAAAGAGGAACGTGAAACAATCAGAGGAAGCCCCGGCTATCGCTGATCAAAGCTCGAATGGCTCTCAAAAGACCCGTGGCCTGATATGTCCCCTGCAGAGGAGTTTTGTACAGAGTCTCCTTCTTTCCTGTCCTACGAACGGAAAATAAGCATCGAGAATCGACGACTGAGCTGCGAATCCAATCGCATCAAAAGATACGTAGTTTCTGTGATTCCGTCCAAAGAGCCAGTGTAATTACATTGGTCATGAGATTATTTCCAAATTCATCGAAGAAAACAGCGCTAACATTTCCCATGAACATGATATTTAGAGTTTTGGATCAAGAAATTATTAAGTATTCTATAAATAGTAGTAAGCTTATATGTAAAAGACAGCAGAGGACAATAATGCATAATAGGTTACATCAACTGTACAACGAATAGACTTATGGCGTTGTTACAATAGTATCTAATACGATCGATAGTTAATCTTATCTACTAATTTAATATTAGTTTACATAAATACAATATTAGTAAGCATAGTTTAAGTTATTACTTAACGAGGGCGTTTATTAGCTAGAAGTGTTTTTCCAAGCATTTTGTTCATCTTCATATATTTTTAATGTCAATAAAAAATTATAATATCGTTGTAATATCTCGCCCCCCGCACGTTTGTTTATTGAATTATAAAATTGAATATTTACTAAATAAAGATGGATTATACGTATTAGTTCAGAACAAGCATAAATGAATTTGATGGTCAACGTCTCAAATCAGCTCAACCTGCGATTCCTCGTCAATAACTTGATTATAATGTGTTACATGAAAAAGAATTTGATAAAAGAAGTCTTTAGTCATTGGATATATTTACGTTATGTAACCTCTTCAAAATATTAATGAGGTCTCTTGGAATATAAACATGCTCGCCATTCTAAACTGCAGTGTCGATAAATAACATTAATTTTATTATAACAAATTTTCGAACATGAACCTTGAAAACTATAATTATTGCCAAATGGAACTTCGTAAAATTATGTACGAATCTTGTTTGTCTGTACTTTGTTTATGTGAGCAAAGTAATCTCAGCCTTATTATTTGAACTAATCTCGAGTGTAATTTTAGTTATATGATAGCGTTTTTGTATAATGTACGTGTACAATCATTTGCTGGCATTCATAATAAATTCCACGTGTATTGGTGCGTTTACACGCTCAAGCTATTTCCACAAATCGGCTTGCACAAGTATATCACTGTGTGTGAACGCAGGCATGAAGTTTGCACAAGCCAAAAAATTTGGCTTGAGTAAAATCTGTCCTGACAGAAAATCGTCTTGAGGTTAGTGCGTTTAAGCGATGTTTAAGCCTCAGTTACAATCTCAGGCATGAGCATTCGTCCAGACTTTCCATTTCGGACATAACAAACTACAATTTTCTGGGTTCCTCACTTCACAATTGTGCAAACCGAACTGAACGTGTAAACGGCAATATTTCACTCAGTTCATTTGCACACATTGACTTGCGCAAGGCCGGCTTGTGCAAATAGCTTGAGCATGTAAACGCACCATATCACTGAAGAAATACTTGAACCCGAATAGAAACGTCATAACGTAAGGAAACAACTCAAAAATTCAGTTTTGGATTCAATATTATTCACTTGTTTTCTCCATGCCTTTTTTAATGTTAAACATTTTCATGAACATGTTTAGAGAATCTACGATTTTTGCGTTTGTGTATCATCATAATAGGTTATTGATGGCATCCAGTAGCATTGGCACGAAGAAGTGTTTAGATGATGCTGAGTCTAAATAATAGAGAGTAGTGGGCGTTTAGAAAAACGGGGTTCTACTCTATCATAATTCCAACAGAATCACATCGTATCATCCTAACGTTGATTTTGAGAAACGTATCGAGTAGCCTCCGCGAAATGACAGTCTCAGGAAAGAAGGAATAATTTTTCGATTATCGTCGAATAAGGGGGAAATCGAAGCGGATATGACCGCTCGATTTGAAGTTTTGAAACAAATAACGCGTACTTGGCGAACGATTTAGAGGTTGTTTGAGAATTTATGAAGCTCGTAAGATACTGATGAAATTCATGAGGGAGAGGAAGCACTCGTGGTTCGGTGGTAGTGAAATTCTCTGCAAAGCGTACTCAATCTCCAATTCATTTCGGTGTAAGTTCATCCAGCTGGCACAGTTTCAGATCTGCGGATCAAATACGGTCAGGTTTCTCTTGCTCTATATTTTCGACTGAACGACGGCACGTTATTACGAAGCAATCGTTGCTGAGGTTCCAATGTTACTTTCAGCATCTACTACTTCCAGGTAGATTACAGTTTTGATTTAGTCACGAACCCGCGTTATCCGGCATAACTTGTTCCATAGATTCCCTTTGGTTGGGCTACCTGTATAACGACTGCATGAAACTTTTGAAAGCTCGTCGAACGAAATAGTTATAGTGGTCTTCTATAATGAAAGTTTAACGAATCAGACTTTTTCTCCCGTGTACTTTCTTGAAGCTCTAGATGTTGAAAACGTGTCTCGATATTAATACACTGAAATTCAACCAATTGATGTAATTGCGGGAATTAGAAGACAATTGTGCACGAGTAAAGCTGGAATGTTTGGTTGAAAATTTTGGCTGAAGCCTGAAAGTGCGAGGTGTTTGAGATGTTTTTTTTTCGAGAAAAAGTATTGTAGATGTGAATTTTAAACTATGCTCGTATACATATACATATACTACTATACATGAATTACAGTGCTATTACTTTACTGTAATACTGTAGATAGTCTATACATTAACTCTATGCAATATTGCCGCCCCACCAAAGACTAACTTGAGCAAGAATTGAAAATTATTTATTTTGCGCCGCCTTCGAAAAGGTTATTTAATATAATTTAATATAAAGGAAATATAAAGTATTTTACACTTTTTAGTGCAGATTTAATATTTTTCGAAGTCGGTTAGATTTTTTTTCTGAAAATTATTATATTTCACACTTTTTGGTGGCAATCTATAATCAATAGGCTTCATGCGATAACAATAGTTATGGGCAATGTATAGTTCCAAATGGGATCATCAGGAATACATGTGCAACAAAATGTGAAATGATTCATCGCGTTTGGTAAGTTTCTTGTCGAGCTACACGAGAAAATAGTAATTTTGCGGCAACAATGGTTTTAAACAATGAAAGTGTCCATAAAGTTTTGCAAACGGGAACATCATTAAATCAAATGACATTATATATAGAAAATTCCATCTTGATCGGTTAATTCTTTGCCGAGTTAGATCAAAGAATAGGAATTTTGCAGTAACAATAGTTATAATCACTAAGAATTCATGAATTTTTTCCAAATGGTGCATCATGAAATCATCTGTTATTAAATGTGAAAGATTCCATCTCGAACGGTAAATTCCTCGCCGAGTTACATAAAAAAATAGGAATTTTACAATAACAATAATTATAAACACTACAAAAGTTCATAAACTTTTGCAAATGTTATCGCGAAAACGTATCCGGCAGCAAAGTGTAAGAGGTTTCGTCGATTTCATCGATTTCCGGACGAACATACGTGAAATAGTGCTTTTTTGCGATAAAAGTAATATAAAGTGATAAAAAATAAACCAAGGTCAAATGTTTTTTTTTTTATTGGACCAGGTAGCAGTGATGGTCTACCAGATCCAAAAAGTTTCAATCCGATTGCTCCATCCGTTTCGGAGTAAGAAGCAGTACAAAATTTTTCGGTTTTTTGCCAAAAAGGCAGGTAAAAAATGAGATATCTCAAAGTTTCATGATAACGGGACCAACTGGATGACATACTCTACCAGATGCAAGATGTTTCATTCTGATTGGTCAAGCCGTCACGACGTAATCGGTGAACAAATATAAAAAATAAAAAATAAAAGTAATACACATGTCGAATTGAGTAACCTCCTCCTTTTCGAAGTCGGTTAATAAAATCAGATATACTGCGATCAATATTTACGATTAGCAGAAAAATAAAGTCAGCCTATTCCGAGAAACGATGAACCCAATCATCCAA
This sequence comes from Hylaeus volcanicus, assembly GCF_026283585.1. NCBI lineage: Eukaryota > Metazoa > Arthropoda > Insecta > Hymenoptera > Colletidae > Hylaeus > Hylaeus volcanicus. The sequence continues at coordinate 17,757,757 of NC_071976.1, forward strand.
TTTCGAGGTTCGAAACTATTCTAAACGCTGAGTTAACGCAGAACTATCAGACACAGTTCCATTACATGCACATCAATCCATTTATTGTGAAACGATGCTGGAAACAGGGGGGGGGGATACTTTTATCGAAGCATGCTTCGAAGCGTTCTAATTCCGACTAGGAATGTTCAGTCGCTCGAGGATGCTTCGAATTGACTATTCGAATCAATTACAACTGCAAAATTGCATCGAATCCTGCATTTCGATTGCTTTCGTCCTGGGTAAATTGTGTAAAGTCTGTTAATTATGCGCTATTCATCAATTACCCACAATGCCTGTTTCAAACATTCCGTCTACCATGTGCAGGTTGTTTTTGAACTACGGGGAAAAGGAAAGCTTAACCAAACGGGCTATTAAAAATTATGGACATTCGCTAGAAAGATTGAAAACATCTTATTCTATTATTTTCTTAAGGAGGAATTTCAAATGAAAATGAAATGAATTCTTTACAATGTGTTCTTTTAAGAAGAAATTTGAAAAGAGAAAGATATGAATTGTTTAGAATACATTCTTTGCACTCGACAGGTGACTCTCAATCACCACTTACTACAACGTGTTGCTACATTATGCCATATTGTGTACAAACGTATAGCTCTTCTTATGCATTGTTTAGCTTTCCCATAAATGTAAATTATATTAATTCTTCCTTACTATGAATAATACATTATGACAAAACACTTACCGGTACACTTTTGGCAATGAGCTAGAAAATAGACCTTGTTCACATTTGTTGATAAAGGTGACTTATATTCAGTACCAACTTCGCTGCTGTCAACGAATATAATTCTGAGCACGGGAAATGCACGTACCATTCTAAGATTATCAATTTACATTACTGTTTTGGAATTCAAGATCATTTTAAGGATGACTTGGGTTTTGTCGAATGTATTTTTCCATCCATGACACAAAGTACAGTACAAAAAAATATATGTTGTCCCAGTAAAAAAAGATAGTGATCTCGAAAAGACTTAAAAAAACTGAAGCTAGCAGAAAAGATTACAACAAACAATTTTCAAATCACACAAAACAGGAAAGATATTTATGTGGCCCTCTTCAGCTAGGACATCCTGTATAATAAAATTGCGTTGTATATAACCTGGCTATACTTAAATTGTTCACATGAAGTTAATTCTGAGCGTGAAATATAATAGTGAAATAGTGCCGTCGACGTCAATTCAACCAATGCCTACGTGTACGTTTACATACAAAAATATACAGGGTGGAACAATAACTATATCCACTTTGAATATTGCCGTTATTTGTAATAATATGAAAAAATGTTATATACAAAACTTACACGGTATAGAGGGGGGCATATTACGACACAAACATTTTCTGCGTGGATGGAGGTATAGAGGAGATTTCAAAGTCATCTCAATTTTTTTTAACGGAATGCTATGCTTTTTTTATCGCGATGTGATAGCCAGTGTTGAGACGACTTCAGCAAGCTATCATTGAAAGTCCATGCAAGGTCAAATATGGTAGTAAAATAAACTTTCTTACATTAGAGGAGATGCTCGAAGTGGTGAACGTTCGCGTCAATGCAAAGTTGCAATCATCGTATCGCTGCATCACGTGCATGTCTTACCGTTTCTGAACTTATTCTAACACATGCTGCAATTATCCGTTGTTTCATATTTTCTGGTGTAGTGGATACTTCTTGATAAACAGCATTTCTAGCTATACGCGATGTATTGCTACGACATACACAATGTTACAAGACCATTAGTTTATGTAAAAGTGAGGGTCTGTGAAATAATACAGCATGTGTTAGAATAAGTTCAGAAACGATAAGACATGCACGTGATCTCCTCTAATGTAAGAAAGTTTATTTTACTACCACATTTGACCTTGCATGGACTTCAATGATAACTTGCTGAAGTCGTCTCAACACTGGCTATTACATCGTGATAAAAAAAGCATAGCATTCCGTTAAAAAAAAATAGAGATGACCTTGAAATCTCTTCTATACCTCCACCCACGCAGAAAATGTTTGTATCATAATATGCCCCCCTCTATACCGTGTAAGTTTTGTATATAACATTTTTTCATATTATTACAAATAACGGCAATATTCAAAGTGGACATAGTTATTGCCCCACCTGGTATACCGAGTTCCACAACTTCGGATAGATTCGATCGCGCCTATGCTATCCGACGATCCAAGACACACAGAAATTTCAACTTGCTCGGGCATTCCGTTCCATCGGTTTCGTCGAATCGAACGATCTCACAATCATATCGTTTCCTCGATCGCGAGGAGCCAACTCGACGGTTCGCCATTTATTTCGCGGGCGGCCATTATTTCGAGATTGTTAAGGGCCGTTACACCGAAATTGCTTCCGAAGAAACGTAACCGTTGCATTATTCAGCTCGGACTCGCGCGGAGCGTATCGTTGAACGAGCGGACAGCTCTGAACTCTCAGCGACGTTGAGCATTTGTCACGAAACTGTGCGCCGCAGCGTCGACGAAAGTTTCCGCGGAACACGGCCCTGGCGCTCATCTAATTCCGTCGACCGGTCAGGAATCGCTGGAGGACTTGTGGCAATCGCTTCGCGAAAGCGAAACAGGTCTACAGGGTGCTTGGAAAGAGACTATACGGCACAAATAGGGTACACTAGATAGTGCTGGCATATACAACTCATTCAAGGGTGGTATGAAAAGTTCTCAGCTTCGATCACGGATATCAACACTAGATGCAAGATTTTTTTTCTTAAGCAGGTTTGGGGAGATCGGCCCAAAGTGATTACACCTATAGAGACAATAGAAATAGAGTAGGGGACCAGACTTTCGGTCTTACTACAGTTAAAAAAAAAAATATACATGTCGAATTGAGTAACCTCCTTTTCGAAGTCGGTTAAAAAGAGAAAGAAAACTGCAGTACCATACCTGTCTCTGTCTACCAGCACATTTTTATTATATCATTTTTCTGTTAAAGATAGATGGTTGTCGCTTATAATTTCAATAATTACATGTATATTTTACACTTACCGCGATTATTTTGTTTTTTCTAGCGATGGGACCTTTCCACTTACAAACAGGCCTATGCCTCCCCATATCTATCTATAATATGTCAATGATTATACCGCCTAATGCAAGTACCCATTGTTTGCAAAGAAATTCGTAAACATAATAGTAAGTAATTGCGGCCACGGTCGCTCCTATGAATGGGCAATTTACTTAAATTCATTTAGCTTGCAATAAATGTTTGACGTGTCGTCAGTTGAAAATGATTCATTTTCGCAGGTTCTACTAAAATTGTACAGCGTATTATGAAGTATCCGGTATAAGGTAAATGTTACACAGATATTTTTTCATTTTTTTCATACTTTTTATAACTACATGTTATATTACTCAAGTGTTTCAATGACACAATAAGATTTACAAAAAATCTTGAATAGTTGTGTTTGGGCAAAGTGGGTCGGACGAAGTGAGTACTTAACCACTTTGTTAAATTATGAAAGTGTGTTATAAAAATTGTTATAGTGGCATACCGTTATAACTATTATAGTGTCGTTCGATAGCTAGAAGGTTAAATAGTTTTTTTTTTATAATTATAAAGACTTATACATATTCTTTTTTAGCTCATATAGTGTATTATTATATAGCGTATATTCATCGATTCCATGTTATTGTACTAGCCTAATAAATATTGTATGAAGCAAATAATGTCAGTATAATTTTTCTTAATAAATATGCAAACATTTATTTTAAACAACTACTAGATAACGCAAGCTAAAGCGAATAAACCATCTTTTTTGTATGTCAGTATCATGATTACCTTTTATTGAAGGTATTTTGCATGTCTTTCTCCTACCTTCATATATGTTCATTATCTTTGTCTTAAATATCAGAAGAAGCGCATTAAAAGTAGTATTCATTATACAAAGGGTCTCGCTTGGTGAATGTCATACCAGACAATATTTCAGTTTAGTAAAGATTATAAATAATCCCTGTATCATCTATATGTCGGATGTATTATATGAATGTGGATAGATAATGGAATTGACACCGATCATCAATGTGACCAAAAAAAATACAAAAAAACTAAATTTTAAAGCAAAATGTACTCCGTCTCAGCTTGTACATCACTGTTCAGTTGAGCGAAATTAAATAGTATTTCTTGGACGCATCAAGCTCCGTTTTATTTGTATGTCAAGGGGTTACACTCTCCAGCAGGATAACCTCAGGTACTTTAAACGAGCGTGACATACACTGGCCTTCAAAAAAAATGAGACACTATATTACAACGTCATGACTCAGAGAGTTTTCAATCGATCTTCGGGAAACTTCGTGAGGTTTAGTTTTGAAGTATCCTCTGGGTATGTGCAAAGTTGCATTGACGAGGGTTTGATGAGAAACGGTTAATTCACCCCCCCCCCCCCCCCTCTAAAGGGGTAATGCAGAAAAACGGCACTTCAGAAGGGTCCAGGGGTGACGGAAGGGGGCGAATAAATCAAAAAAATCTTTGAGGCGACTCTGTTTGATGCCCCCTACAAAATGCACAATTTTTGGACGACAGTCCCGATTTTGGACTCGATGCATTCTCTGGACTCCCCTGATCCAGGAAATGCCATCACTCATAGCCCATAGCCACCCTTTGAGGGGGTGGAACAGCTCGCGATTTTTCAACCCCCTTCGTAAGGGTAGAACTTCCAGACATCAAAGAGCGATGAAATTCACCATGTTTGTTCTCGATACGTTAAGAATGAAAGCCCAACAGATCCCGTACTGAAAACTGCCCCCTGAGCTGAGCAGGGGTGGTCTAAAGTTAGAGGTGGTTCACCTTAAGTGTAAGAGTTGGAACGATGTTTCCTTGCATGGAACACATGTGATATGGTCCAAAGCATTGGAGTGACACAGTTTTGATGTCTTTTCCTCTCGTGAATAGCATTAAAATACGAAAATGTCGTTTTTTTGGAAAACCCACCCCCCGTCTTCAGACCCGTCTGTGGGGTGAACGAGTAACCCCACGTTAACGCCGTTCGTGGATTCGGACGCGCGAATGCTTTATTAACAGATCCCCAAAAAATCAGATTTTCTTAATCACGCTTCTCACATCTATGTAGATGTGGGGCAAGGCCACTGTCCTTTGGCAAAGCTGTTAATTCTGGAGTGAAATTTTGAGATCCTGTTGCGGTTGAGTGATTTATTGTAATAAATGGCTAAAAATTCCTTAATCCACAAACAACATCAATTCGTTTGAATTTTTAGCAACATTAGCGAAAGTTTCTGCACAAGACGAGCTTGGCGATCCCCTAATTCCATGGACTGGTCAGGAATCGCTCGAGAAGCTGTGGCAATCACGCCGCGATGTCGAGGCAGGTCTATACTTCTGCGGAGCGTATTCGAGGGCGGCAATAACGGGGGCTAAACTCGCAACGCGTTCGCCTCGCAATAAGTTCGACGATTGCTCGCGAGCGGGCGCTCCGCTCGAGGAAATTAAAACTTGTGCAATTCGGTGGGATCCCTAGGCAACTCTGGCCAGGTTTATCAGCCGCGGGCTCGAATGTTTCCGGGCAGTAGGATGAAACAAAGGCTGGATGCTGGAAGGGTGGGCGTGAAACGTAGGAAGGGAGCGCGAGAGGGCGAAGGAATGAACGAACGCGTATCAAGCGGCGCGCATACGCTTGGGAAAAAGATGCGAAAGCAGAGCAGCGAGAGAATGGGAAGAGTATGTAAATACCCACAGTCGAAATTCTCGCCTTCCTATTAGCCATTGCAACATGGATTTTGTTATTCAGTTTCAAACACCGACAACATATCACTCCCATGTTGACCTCTTCAACCTCATCATTTGTTAAAAGTAATCCTAGTTTAACTTATTCACTGCCAACTATGAGATATTTCGTAGTTCAAAGTGATTGCAATTACTGAAGGGATAAGCTTATAACTTTTTGAGTCACGAATTATTGCGAAAGAATATCGTAAATTTTCTTTTTAAAGCAACAATTTAATATCACTTTTTATTATCAAAATAGTAACCTGGATTACACATCTGTATTAAATGTCGGCGCTCAATGCAAAACGCTTTTTTGCCTGGCAGGGAATGGATTAATGGAACTCTTTACGAGGTTAACTGTTTCGGATTGTATTCTCGAGCTTTTTTTCACAATTTTTTATACAAAATTCATGTCAATGAGGCGGTGTGTTGGTTGTTAGAAATATGTGTTGTACTGTGAAGAGTATTGCTCAAGGACAATGGTAAAAATTGGCCAATTTTGGACATGTCTGGCAACGAAAGTTTTTTACTGCATATGTTATGTTTTAGTCTTTTATTTTACAGAGTGTGCAAACCCTAGCGGTATGAAGCAAAAGTGTTAACTTCGGAATGATGTGATTAATAAAATTCGTTGTTTTTGTTTAATATTTCAATCAGGTGAGTTTTAGTAACAATAATGTTTCGAAATTTACATTTGCTTGTTATAACTTTGCCGCCATTTCCAGAGTATATATTTACGCATTTCTGGTTCCTTAAGATCTAGTTTACAGATGTTTCCATTGAGAGTTGTATTGTTTCTAAAGTCTTGTAGATTAGTAGGAAAAGCTCTCGATTATTAATTGTTTATGATAGTAATAATAGTATGAGTCAATGTTGACTCACCCTTGTAGGTGGATGGATAATGTTGAGAAAGAAGGAAACCATGCATGGATAGGTAGTTGCTAATTGGATAAATGTCCAGGATTATTTGGTACATGAACAATCTTTTCGTTCGTAATTAATAAGAATGTTCGAGATAAGAAGAAGAAACGAATTCTTGTGCATTCTCCTATTTATCCAAGGTAAACACCGTGTAACGCTTTATCTCGGCTATGCAACCCTCTTCGGGCAAAAATATAAGTAGTATCCTGCTTGGGTAACCATGTCCAGTGCAACGTTTAAAAACTAGTGGATAATTACAAGTAAATGTAGTCAAATACACGTTGATACATCGAAAGAAAAGGAAAAGAGAATTCCTATGTTATTCTTCCAATCTTTAAGGTTTTTCTAGAGAAGTCTAGTCAAGTTGTTTGAAAAGTATTTCGATAAATTAGTTTTGCATCATTATTCGTAAAACTAGTACCGCTTTATTGGCTGGCAATTTTGGAGCGATCTTATGTTAACTAATATTAAAACTATTTATGAAGAAAAAACTATCGGAATTAGGTAATAATTGCACATTTCTATTACCATTAAATAGTTTTATTTTGTTGTATTCAATAAAATTGCAATATTTATTTAAAGGGATTGATCTAAATCTGTAACATTGATACCATTTCTGCTGTATTCATCAGTAGCTGTTATTTCGGCACTGTTATTATCACAATCTGCTAAACAATCTGAGTATAAATCATCGTTCTCTTTTCTACGCGCTAAGTATGTATTTAAATTATTTAAATTCATTTCCAAATGATGCTATCAAAAATAGCAGAAAAATTCACAATAGATAACGTGGTTATTATAGTCCATTAAGAAGATAAAAAAAAGTATTGAATATCAAAACTTTAGTAACAAAATCCTTGAATACTCCGGTCCTTTTTGAAACCGAAGAAAGTATATTTATCCACTCATCAGCTACCCTTATACACTTTGTTACCGGAAGCAAACAAGACACAAGTGTCCAAGTCTCGGAAAGAGGTTAACTCTAGCCTCGAAATAACAGTTGAGGCGGGAAGAGGGAACTTGAGTTGCTGCGTGAGCATTCTCCAGGGTAATTTGAATTCTCTACCAGGTTCTTGGCTTAAACGTATTCATATTGCCAGCGTTACTCACGGCGATGCGAAGTTTTAATCATCCTCCGTTATCGATAAGTGAAAAATGTAGCGTGAATTCGCCCCGATCTCGCGGGGATGCTTCATTAGTGGTGCCTGCTTACAAGACTGTGGATGATGCACAGATTACGCTCGATTTATCAATTTAACGATCAGATTTTTCTGGCTCGTACTTTCGCACCAGGAGCACCTCTTTTTATCTGGTCAAATCCGTGTGGTTGTGTTCAAGGATAAAGGGTTGCCAGAGCGATGTGTTCGTTAGACACGGTTTACGTAGATATTTACTATAGAGAGAAGACAGCGCTGTTAATTAACCCTTGTAAGTTTTAGTAGCAAAGATTTCGTGCAGGAAAAAGGCATAGCTACCATGTAAATTGTAAATCTGCAAAGAGCAAGCATTTAATTTTATGGAGGTTTCTCCGTTTTGTTGTGAGCGGAAAGTTGATCGATGGAACAACCTACACGTGGAACTGTTCTATCACCGATAAATGGTGCTGGGTTGTCGGGCAATACTGCTATGTCATTTCAAAGCATTGCGCCGTTAAGAAAACAAGAACAAATGCATACTGCATAAATATACATAGATCCATAAAAAGGAGTAAAAAATTGAAACGTTGGACGATTGTTTTTGTTGGTTCACTAATTCATGAATCAATATTTTGTACCATCGCTTAAAATAGAGCTAAAACTTGTCACAATTCCTAGAATCACTTTCTAAAAATGTTTCACCAGTTGCTGCTTTCATAATTTTTTATTTATCGAGGAGTATGTTAGCTTTTAGCTCGATAAAGTTGAAGAATCTTTAACGATCGTGGCGTCAACTAATAAAATGGTCGAAGTAGTGTTGGTTTCAATTGTCATTAAAAATTCTTTAATCTTGATTCCTATATTGTAACTGTAAACAATCCAATTTGAAAGAATACACACAACTCACATCTATATGCTACAAAGCATTATAGGCATTAAAGATGATTAAAAGTCCTTTAATCTTGGTTCGTTCGTTCAGAAAAATCTACGATTGTAACTACAAATAATGGTAACAAAGAACTAAAACCCGGTCATACTTATTTAACAAAAGTTGCATGCCATTGTTGGCATTGATGGTTATTGATCATTGTTGAATAATAGTTCCTATATTAAAAAGAATGTACAATTAAAATGTAATATAATTACGAATAGAAAATGTTCAGAACTTATATTTGTGGGTGTCATTGACTCTGATAGATTAACATCGATGCATACAAAATAATAGACATATTGTTCACAAATCTAGATCAACTGGATAGCAAACGACTACAATCTGATAATTCTATCTAATAAAATTTACATAGCATTGTCGACATTGATGATTATTAAACTTCTTTAATCTTGATTTATTCATTAAGGAAAATGTAAAATTTTAACAAAAAATAATTCAGCTTGAAAAAAAAAAAATTCTTATTTGGGCGTGAAGTCGATTCTGATAGAGTAACATTGATGCACACGAATTGACACATACATTGTACATTTGTAGTCGCCGTTGATTTTGGTACGGTGGCATTGATGTAAAGAAATTTTTAGACACATTCCTCATAAATTCACACCAACAAGGTAGCAAATATCTAAAACCTACTTCTCGTAATATTAGCATCTACAATCTGTCTCATACGAGCGTGTCGGCTATATTTCTGTGAATGTTTATATATTTGTACGAAATTTTATATGGGTCGAATCTACACCTAAAACACTAATACGCATTTACCTAGTAAGGTGTCCAATCTCCTCCACTAGCAATTATAGCTTGGCACCGTCTCGGCATTCTATTAATTCTTCGGGGTAAGATGCTGCAAACGACCTCCATATCTTTCGAATATGGTGTACAATTGCTCTTATTTTGGTGATACGCCTTCCTCTTAGTTTGTACTTCATTATGGACCATACATTATACCATCGTTATCACCATAGTATGATGATAACATTTTCCTCTTTCCATCTTTTATAGACGCGACTTCGATGTTTAGGCTCGTTGTCTTTTTGCAATATCCACTGGTCTCTAATTTGATTGAACCAACATTTCATGGATGTGAGTGGATACATAAAGTCCCGAAACCTCTTGCGATAAAGCAATCCCAAACATGCACTTTTATGGGGTGTTTCACACTTCTGTGTATTATTCTTTATCCACGGACAGACCAAGCATGTCTAATAGAACACCAAGCCTAAAACGAAGATTCATCACTCTACACTGTATTGCTCCAATCACAATCACTACTTTCGTGAGTCGTCGCCAGATAATTTTTGACAAATTAGTAGAGAGCGTGCCGAGACGGTGCCAAGCTATACTTGCTAATGGAGGATACTAGAGACCTTACTAGGTAAATGCGTATCAGTGTTTTAGGTGTAGATTCTGGAAACTACTAGATGTAGAAAGCTGGAAACAAAGAATCGTCGTAGTTGCCATCGGAAACTGTTGGAAGGCATTTCGCAGAACGGGACCATGGAAAAGTGAAACAGCCTCGGTGCTCGTAATCCGTGAAAACCGCAAGACAATGCGGTGAAACGAGAAATTTTCGTTGTCCCGCCGGCTGGACGTAACCGTACTTACGCGGATATGAATTAGGATAGGGCAGAGTCCGCACAAAAGCCGAGGCGCTTGCGCTGAAAGCGCCAAACGGACGGGGTGGCTAACGGCGGACGTCGAAAGAGGGGCATAGAAGCTCCGCTGAGCAAGGCCAACCAGAGAGGGGGGTGGGGATGGGTGGGGGGGGGGGAGGCTTTCGAAGCTTCTGCGGGAAACGGAGAATCTGCGAGAGTCAGTGCAATTCGCATCGCGACGCCCTTCGTTCCCACGATCCGCACCCGAAAGGTGGATCGAGGGCCACGAGCAACGGTACCAATCGAACTCGATTCGTGTGCGATAAACCCTGTGCCCAGGAACTCCCTCGCATCGCGTTTTATTCTTCGAGTGCGTGACAACATTTAAAATAAATAAATAAATTGTAATACGTTAAACCGTTCACGTGTAACTTAGTGTGAAAAGAGTTTGAAAGAAACAATTTCTATTCCTTTTTTTTAATCGATAAGGTGAATTGCAATAAACGAATACTTTAATCTCGATGGAAATTACGAAGTTCGTCGATGAATTCTGAGACCACTCGAGGTTTCTTATTTACTCTGTTCGTGTTGATAGTGTGTTGATTGTGAGTGCCGAAAGAGAAAGAGAAAAGGATAACGTGTTCGCCAGGCCACGTTGATTTTTGCCCACGTTTGCGTCGATCGCTCGAAACACAAACGGACCGTTAGTTTTTCGTAATCACGTGAATCTTCATACGGTGTCTCTTCAGTTCGCTTCGATCGGCCGTGGGGCGCTATCGAAATTGAAAATTATGCAAACATAATTTTCATCGTGGCGCCCGTTTGCGTCAGCGCTGCGCGCCAGTGGTACACGTCCTGTCTGCCTTGTTTTACAAAGTTCACTGCCATTGCAGCGGGATAATTCAAGTAAATTTTGTACGTACATATTCTCTGCGACGTGTCTGCGTTTTCCTTAGACGGTAGATTTTAAATCGGGACTTTTTTTACGCGGTGCTTTTGCTATTTTCTCATTGGCCACTGTTTTCATTCCATGTCGATGACTTCGAAGATACTTATTAAAAAAAAATTAATTTATGTGGTGATTCAAGATACATATTGATCATTGTGCTTTATATTGACTTTGTTGTTTTTCTTCGTTTCATCACGGGTTCAGTCTTTCTCTTTAACCCCTTTGGAACTGAATTATTTTTCTTAGGGTACAGCAATTATTCTCCGCGAGTGCTAATTTATTTAGACCTCGACGAATGTAAATGGATTGGAAAATAACAATATTTGTGTGAATTATAATTATTACAGTGATTTTTAACGTTCAGTGTCATAGATTCATTTCTAAGGTAAAAGTTCGTTCAAATGTCATATAGCGTCCTTTAAATTTAGAAAGAAAGTTTTTGTTAGAAGTAAATACTGTTCGTTCACGATAAAAGTACTACTTTAAAAGTCCTTGCTACAATGCTTCTCTCATGGTTTATTGACAGTTGGCACAGACAAAATTTAAATTGGAATCAATTTTAGATACCAGACATTTATTTTTAGAATAGTAATTTTCTGGATACAAATACTTTCTAAAGTTCATATAGATCACAATGTACACAATGTTCGAAAGGGATAATACGATAAATTCTATTCTAAATATATTTTATAAAATTAATTTGTATACGAAATACGTATCTACTTTCCTTCTTTACATTTTTTTAACCTGACTATATATCTCTGGATGAAATTATATTTTTCACGTGTTTCAATTTGTTCAGGCTTGAGCACATGTCATCGAATTAAGACATCATCTAAACGTAATCTAGCATGTTTGCGATTATGAGTGCAAATTTTGAATAAAGTGTAATAAATATAAAATTTGATATAAAACATTCACAGGCTCTTAGCGCAATGAAGTTTATCGCTTTCCTTCAAATATAAAATTTCATCTAACCGTGAAATAGCATGTTTTAAATTACGAATGAAAGTTCTGTGTAAAGAAATGATATACTTTTATTAACAATAAAAATCTCACTTTAAAGCCTCTTAGCTCTGAAGTCTCTGTTATGATTCCTTGACAACTGTCACCCGAAACGTTAAAACAGATATCAGTTGTAGCTACGTGACATTTTCTTTAAACAATTCATTTCTTCATGGCAAAATATGATCTTAAAAATTCGTGCACAAGCACATATACGTCAGATTCGAAGGGGTTAACAAGATTGACTCCATCCCATGTATACTTCAATTTTTCATCGTTTCATTCCAAATACATCCTTACCTTTCTGCTTTAAATTCAGAGCTTGAATTCTTCCTGGGTACAGTTCTCGCCCAAAGTTCAACCAGAAGCTTTCTCACCCGGTCAATTTCGGTTCAAGCAATAATAACGATCGAAGGCTTTTACAACAATTACGAACGTAGGAAGTTTTGGTGGTGGGTTAGGTGGCGGGTTAGGCGTTGGGGGTGCTAAGTTACAAGTTCGTTCGCGTCCCACCCTCTCGATCTTTCTTAAGTGAGGGTAACTTTCTCCGTTGAAAGGGGTGAGGCAATTAGGATGGCTCTCCACTGTTTCGCCATAATATTTATTTCGGCCGCGACGGTTTGTTCGCGGGGTGGAGCGCATAATTATCGCGCTCGCTGAAAATCTGTCCCGTTAAATGATTTTTAATCGTGCCGCATTAAATGGAGTGCATCAAAATTACATGAATATTTACGCCTGGCCAGCTCGACGAAATTGCGTTTTAAGCGATTTGCCGGCGCCGGCGAAAATTACATATTAAATATTCGCATAATGTGAACTAATTCGAGCAAATAAACCATGTAACGATCAATTAATTAACAATAACACGGGAATTAACTGTATAATTTACGCTTGTAAGTTTGCCTCGGCTGTTAGTAAAATTACGAGACGATGCCAGGAACGCGAACCGAACTCGAATATATCCGTCGAGGTGATTTTTGATACGTGGCGCGCGCGTTATTAACGTGACCCGTTGAACCTATGTTGCCATGAATACGAATCGCCAGGACGTTAATGCAGCACCATGGGAACGTACGTTTCCTGAATGTCGGCGACGTGATTAGATAACTTGTGGGAAGTCTGCTGTGCGTCACGTGGCGGCCTGAGAGTGTCAACGAAAAGTATAACAACAACGGTAAGTATTGAAATTTGTTGTTTTCAAGATAGTTGTACCGTTACTTCATGTTTTGTTCATGAAGTTCATTCGTTTGAGGTCGATTAAATATTTCCAAAATATTAAAATTTCATGCGGTCGAGACTTTTAGAAAAGAGTTCCCTAAGTCGTATTTCTATAATTAATTTATCATTCCCAAAGATAGCACTATCCAAGGGTGAATATACATAATAGCTGAATGTTGAAAAGCATAGAGGTAGAGTTTAAACGTAATATTTGGGTTTGTTTAGAGTATAAATATTATCTACGATCAAGTGTGATCTATACAGTTTTTTATAGTATTCATGTACCTTATAAAAATGCAACAGTGCAAATTTATTTGACATGTTGTGTTTTTTTTTAAAGTAGATACACTGTGGAATAGTTAATATTCGTTTCATGTATATGTTACAATTATTATAAAGACTAAATCGATATTATTTTAAAAGTTGTAATTCTTAAACCGTGTCACCCACCTTAAATCTCGACATTACAATTTATGAACCCGTGCTTAACATACCACTAATGAAGATTGGTAGCATCCTCTGCAATAAAGCACGCGTAAGAAAGATGATCGAGAACGTAAAATTTAGTTATTGTTTCACGCAAATTGTGTCAGGATTATGAAAAGAAGAAACAAATCTAAAATCTATTATTTCCCCATTATACCCTACAATATTTAGTAATTATTAACGAATATTGGATTATTTTTGTTTTTCATTAATAGAATACATTAAAATTATAGCAAGTAACCGATGGTTAACCATTACTGCTATATATTCGATATTTCAATTCTGATTACTCAAATTATGAACTAATAAAATAATTCTTTCCTTTGAATATTTCTTAAATAACATTTTTTAAATACAGTGAAAACACACTTTTCTGCTTCTCTGTTTTTAGTTTGACATCAGAAATATAGAATAACATTTAGTTCATTAGATAATCGGTCTTTCATCAAATGATTAATATAATTTTATCTTTATGAATTATTTGTAATGCAGACTAAATTCATTGCTTTACATTTATATTTATATATTTAAACTTATTCTGAGAAATTTCATTGTTTCCATTCACGAATTTACTCTCAAACAAGGTACGACTTCAGAATCTAACATATACGATTTAAGGTCTATTTACACATATCCGTAACGTGTCAGTTCCGTATCCGTACCGTATTAGTAACGTCACGGAGCGGTGTCGGAAGTGTGTGAACATGTCCATTCAAAAACAATAGAAGAATATTTAAAATCACTGTCACTGATGGACATTACGGAACTGACACGGTACGGATATGTGTAAATAGACCTTTAGGAAACCGACAACTTAAATCACACCTTCTTCGCTATAGTACAAAAGGAATTCTAACGAATAAATTTGATCTCGATATAAGGCTGAACATGCAATAATAAGAGTCTTAAAAATCAAGTTTTAATACAGAAAATAAGATAATGTACCTTCAGTAATTTAGCAACTGTTCCATACGCAGAGTAAACAGGACGAGCGTTTGCGTTTGCTCAGAGTAACGTAGGACACGCGGCATTTATTCACAGCATTCGTTAGCAATTGTAATCGCATAAAAAGCGAATGCATCGCACGCCACGGATCGTGTTTCTACAAACACCGAAAGAATTATTTAAAACGTCCCGACGTTTGCATTGTTCGAACATGAATGGAAGAGATTCGATTCGAAAGACGTATGAATAAATTATTCTTAGGTGTCTTTTCTCGACGAACGATGCTTTCTCGACGTCGCTAAGGTTGTTTAACTCGAAATTCAAGCAGAAATAGAAAATTGGTTGCAAAGGGCTGTCGAACGATTAACTTGGAGTTCCTCGCATACGTGTAATTATTTATATTGGTGAAAGTGCTTTGTCAAGAATAAAGGTGGTTGTTTTTGTAACTGATCGAATTTTTCATCTTTTCCACGATTCGATCGATGATCTTTGTGCGATCGAGACCTTGATCGTTTTCTCTTTTTATGTTCTGGCATCTCAATCGATGAAAAAATATAAAACTGTAATTATGCGAAAAAAGAAAACGTGTTTACGCTTTGGCATAACGAAACAATATGAAGATCGCCGGTTTTGTTTTTTAGAAATGGAGGAGCCAGTATGCGTTGAACGTTGTGAAGCTGGCCATGATAAGCATGACTACAATATACTATCATCGAGAACGAGATGCACAGTATAATTGGAAGTGAAAAATGCAAATAGAATACTATTTTATATGAGAGTGGCTCTGTGTTATTCTTCTACAGAGCTTTGTAGAGTTTCTTCTGTCTATTGTCAATTTTTGTCTTTTTTACAACGATGGAAAATCTTTTGTCGGATTGTTACATTTCTTGTCTCGGCTGTCGATAAAAATCTCGGTTTATCGTCCAATTTACAAGAAAATCGGAGTCATAATTTCGAAATCAGAATGGAAACCATTATTGAAAATTCCACTGTTAAAATGAGCCAGAATTTCAATAGCTTCCATAGCACAATAAATGTGCATTGTAACAAGTGGTCGAGGCAAGGAATTAAAATTTCTATTATTGTTCTGTATATTGGTATCCAGAGATCGTTGCAACAAATTATCGAATAATAAATTTGTTACAATCTAACAAATCATATATTATTAGTAGGTAGAAATTTTTCAATGGGAGTAAAGTGCTGTAAATTCATTTTGTTTTAACAATAACTCAACAATGTCGTTACATTTTTTTTTTATATTGCGGATCTAGAAAAATAATATTGTTATTGTAAAAGCACAAGATCATTCGTGTTCGTGAATTTACACAATTTTTATTAACGATTGTTTTCTTTATTTCGTTTGGCAATTGATCTTAATTGGACAAATAAATGAAAAAATAATACCCCCTTGACAATGTAATATTTATACAGAGAGCATCAACGTATTTTTAACCCTTTCTTATCGATACTGCATTTTTCAAAGGTGGACTTACATTACTTTTGCAATCAATAGGTAATGTACATATATAGTATCGTGGTCGATACTATAACAACAGCAGTTATACATTTTCCCTCTTATACATTCTAAGGAATTAATGATAAGATTACGATATTTATCACAAATCATCATCATCTCAATATGTACAACGGGTAATAGGTATATATGTATTACGTAGTCATAAGTACTTGTAAGGACACTTATCGTGTCTTTCTTCTATAATACTCGTAATTCCCCATACGAAGATAAAAAGACGACTTCGCACTCATACATTAATCTTGAGACAGGTATACCACGTGACAAGATTTGACACATGAATGTTACAAATAACACGCGCTAAACATGACAGTACATGCACATTTTATTGCACTTGATCTATTTCTTAATTCTTCCTGTGCATAGAAGTCCTAAAAGTGACAAATTCTTGGCCAGTAAAGATTTGACACGTAATCAAAGCATCCACCACAAAGCAGTGTTAATTTTTCCTTGTCATCTTCATTCACTGCCATGATTTGCATTCATATTTAACCAAGGTGGAGAAGCTTCGCTATCGGGGGCAAATTATCCGTAAAATCCGTAAAATTGCAACGATTTTCTGTCCTTCTCAAAGCAGCTTAACAAGATTTTCTGCCCGCGTCATAAGTTCACATTTTCGACGACGAGTTTAAGAGTTTAACGGGTGCAACAGGAGATGGTCGATTTCCAGTGCGGTGGAAAAATTAATAAACGAAGCCACGCAAATGGACGGAGGCGACTGGCGGACGAAGAACTTGTGGAAAAAGAACGGATAATTTCCACCTCCGTTCATATCGGGCGTTAATAATCTTCCGTATTGATCCGATTAGTCTGATCAGTGTCACTTGACACGGCTCGAATGAAGTTAAGGTTCGGTCGTTAATTACGCGCGGTAATCTGTTCCGCGACGGGACGCGAATAATTGCACTTTTATGCGAAATTCGCATCTATGGAGACTTTTACTCTCTCGTGAGAAATGATATGCAACTAGGGAATGTTCAAATATGGAATTTCCTTGCGATTGTGGGTGGGAAAATGTGTTGTATTATCGATAAGAAGAGCGTTGCTTGAAAATTCTCTAAGCCGTTCCACTACAGATAGTACAGGGTGAGCCGCGTAAAGTGTGACAAGCTATTAATGATAACGCAAGTTTTTTTTCTAGTATTATGGGGTACGATAAGCCATTTCATACCATCTGATCAAATTTGACCCGGACTGGTCTATTTAAATCGCTCGCGTAAACTGAATCGGTAAAATATTTTTTTTTCTAATTTGGTATAACCTTCTTTGACATTCGTGTGAAGTGTGCGCGGGATACGTCCATTTTTGTGAGTTTGGTAGTCATTTGTTTACGACGCGAAAAGTTTGTCTGGCGATTTTTGCTATGGAAAAAAAATGGAACAACGAGTTTGCTTGAAATTTTGTGTTTCCAATGGAATTACGGCTACGCAGTCTTTGAAAATGTTACAGAAGTGTTATGGGGAGTCTACCCTATCGAAAACTCAAGTGTTTGAGTGGCATAAAGCATTCAGTGAGGGTCGTGAGGTCGTAGAAAACTTGCCTCGTGCGAGTCGTTCATCGACCTCTGTTAATGACGATAATATTGAAAAAATGAAAGAAATCGTACTTGGAAATCGTCGGGTTGGCATTAGAGAGACAACAGAGGCTTTCAACATTTCTTATGGATCGACTCAACACATTGTGGTTGATGTTTTGGGTATGAAGCGCGTTGCCGCCAGACTCGTACCGAAAGATCTGAATTTTCTAGCATTCTAGCTTGATTGTGACTAAATTTTTAGCCAAACACGAAACAAAAGTCATTGCTCAGCCATCGTACTAGCCAGATTTAGCTCTCTGTGACTTTTTTCTGTTTTCGAAATTCAAATATCCGCTTCGGGGAACACGCCATTTGTTGATTGTTGCCATAAAAAAAAAATTCGCTGAAGGAACTAAAAGTCATCCCGGTCGAGGCCTATAAGAAGTGTATGAAAAATTGTATTAACCATTGGCATGCTTGTATTGGCTTAAAAGGAGCTTATTTTGAAGGCGATAATAAAGATTTGTATTAAAATACATCAAAATGTTGTTTTTTTTAACTAGTCCGGGTCAAATTTGTGGTATAATGGATAAGGTACTGCTGAATCGTCTATCAGGGAGGCAGGAGGGCACACCAGCCCATATTTTTAAATTGATTGCCATACAAATTTTTGTTGTTTCCAATAGTGGTTTTAAGAGTAAATAATGTTTATTTAAAATTTTTTTCGTATTCTGAATTGCTTATATTCCAAACTGTTTTGCAAGCTAAGTTCGCTTTCGTCGATTTTAAAATAATATACAGTCAGTGTAAGATGTATTAGTACAGCAACCCATTTAAAATAAATGGTTCCTATACGAATACTGATTACACTGACTGTACTTATATATACGAATATTGCTCAAAATTTTACCATTAAAGGACGGATTGGTCCTAAGTGTCCTATATTATAAATTGAGTTTCTAGAGCTGTTTTCGTAGTTTCAATTGTAGAAAGTTATTCACAGGACTATTTTTAGTACAGTTTATTAAATAAGAACTTTCTCATTCGCGGAAAAGTTGATCCGTCTATAAAGATTTAAAAAAGGAAGTTAACTTTGCTACTATAATTAATGAAACAACTTAAAACTGTACAATTCAATGATATTGCTAATCTTAATAAGTATTGCTTCCTCAAAATTAATTTTTCTACATCTGTTTCCGTGGATCGATTATCGGAAATGTGTCGTTTCCCTATAATTTCGACGTTCCATTATAGTGTCGCAGGGAGTTTAGTTTGTGTGTCTTTAGCGAAAAAAGTTTGAACGTATTAGGACAGGAACTTCGTTAGCTTCCGCTATTTGCGTACGTGGTTGCTTTTTTCACGCAGATCAGGTAGTCGAGAAAATTGAAGACATTTTTGTCGGTTTGACAGCATTAACTTGTCCCCAGCCACTTGTTAGGAAAACGTTGACCAGAACTGACGCGACACGCGAAATCCGAGAAAAAACGATCGTGGTTACAGCTCCGTTCTTTATCAACGCGATAAATATCGTCGCTGAGCGAAGCTTGCGACAGATTAGAGTCGTATGGTTATTGACAAAAAACAGTTGATGTCATCCATAAAAAGTCCACGACCATTTTATGCGCCGGATTACAAGCGTTTAAAGGGATTTCGAGAGCAATAAAATCCGAACCGCCCTATAAATCGTCAGGATGCTTTTCTTTATTCGCCCCATTTTCGACAATTTATATTATAGTTGGAGTGTTTTGATTCTCTTGAAGGTTTTGTATAGAAAAAAGAATTTAAATTGAATTATTATTTTTCTGAAATTGATTTTTATCCTTTATATTTTGTATTCAGAGATAGTCCATTTTCCATTGAGAGATCAGAAGATAGAATTAATTTTGTTAACCAAAATCTGAAACTGTTCGAGATTAGAAAAATCAGATAAAGCATAACATTTTTTCATTCATAGTATGTTACATAAACGGTTCCAAGAGAATTATAGTACATTTTATTTAAGTCTCAGTTTTATGTTCTAGAAATTACATACAATTGAAATATATTCTAATAACAGTAAAAAAGTTTTTCTTCTGAATAGGACACTGGTACACTAGTGAGTGTCATATATTTTACAAAAGTTGAATCGCACACAAAATATGTACACAAAATTACGATAAAGTACAATGACTGAGAGATTTTTCAGTTTATAATCCGAAACTAATACTTCAAGTAATTTTAATTAACATTGGATATAAGAGTATGATAAATGAAAGAGAACAGTGCAGAAACTTAATGGTTTGAGGAATATGTTTTACTCAAGGTGTCGGTCTACTTGTAGAAATTAAACAGATAATGAACTGTGTTGTGTATATTTCATACAAAAATCTATTACAACATTCAGAAAAAAAAAACAGTAGAAAACTCAGCTTTACAGTACGATAATGACTCAAAGCAAAACACCGATTGTAGTCAAACAATGATTGTAACCAAAAAGTATCAAAGTTTTATGTTGGCCAGTTCAATTCCTGTATCCGAATAGAATTGAATATTTATAGGGAGAGTTAAAGCAACGCGTAAATAAGTCCAAAATGCAAGCAAAACAGAATTACGTAAAAATATCAGAGGAGAATGGAATAA
Source organism: Hylaeus volcanicus (assembly GCF_026283585.1). Taxonomy (NCBI): domain Eukaryota; kingdom Metazoa; phylum Arthropoda; class Insecta; order Hymenoptera; family Colletidae; genus Hylaeus; species Hylaeus volcanicus. The sequence continues at coordinate 17,778,395 of NC_071976.1, forward strand.
AACCCGTTTAGATATTATTTTGAATTTAATCAGCTTTATGCCTCGCCGCTGTGCTGCTGTTATCAGTGCGAAATACATAGCCATATAATATCAGTCATAACTAAAAATAAAATATATAATTAATTAATCATATTGGAAAATAAAGTACAAATTTCTGATGTAAAACGAAGCGTCTAGGAACATTTAAACGTGCTAGTTTAACAATTTTGTGAATATATGTAGTTACGATATAGTAAACAGAGTTGATATTTTGCATTGTTTTTTTTAATTTATCATGTCCGGAAACTTTTGTACGCCACTGTATGTCGTGGTATGTGGACTGACCTAGAGAACCAGAATACAGGAGAAGAGGAAATGGTTGAGAGCGAGGGTAAAGCATAAGGGAAAGCGGATCGTCTATTGTCATACGCTGTTCGCAGCCTACGCCGCGCCGCGAGAAGACATATATCTTGCAGTAACTTTTCCGCGATGTGCATTACTTCAAGAATTGTTTCGAGTATAACTTCTTCGGATTACCGAGAACTTTATAAGCGTGTAGTTACACTTCCGCTTAATTGTCCAAGGGCCACGTAAACCATCCGTGTGACGTGAAAAGCCTCTGTACACCATGAAAATTAAAATGAATTAAAATAAAATCTTCCTCAACCCTGTCTCCCTATTATTAATATTCTTTGTTTCGAAATTATATAGGTGAAACTCAGGTAATTTCTTGTTACGGATGATTCTCTGACAGTTTGAATAAAGTTGATTCATTCAATAACGCTGAGGTACGTGCATGTACGTGCATGTACGTGCATGTACGTGCATGTACGTGCATGTAATTTCCCGATGGCATTAAATACACCTATGTTTTCGGTTGTTGATTAATTTTGGTAAAGCTGTCAATGTATAACTCCTATCCAAATAGATTTGGAGAAGTTACATGGAGAACAATTTTGTCAGACATGTTTTCGTTTACTTATATAAAATGTACACTTTATTTATTATTCTCCATGATTCTTTTTTAAGTGTTCTAGTACCATTCAGTTTTCATTCTTCATATCTTTTTGTTCATGTTTGCTTTACATTCTATTGAATCCTTCAACATTCAAAATTTTGACGTTTGATTCCTCAACATTTAATTGGGCAATGTTTAACTCTTTAAAGTTCAACTCTTTGACGTTTAGTTTAACAACGGTCAGATCTTCGACGTTAAGTTCTTCAACGTTCAGTTCTTCAATATTCAATTCTTTAATGTTCAATTCTTCGACGCTGAATCTCTAACGCTGAATTCCTCGATATTAAATTCTGCAAACTCAGTCTTTCAACGATCAATTCTTCATAAATTAAATTCTTCAATATGAAATTCTTAAATATTAAATTCTTCGGGATTTAATTCTTCTATATTTAATCCTTCAATATTTAATCCTTCAATATTCTATCCTTCAATATTTAATAGCTCAATATTCAATTTCTTAATATATAATGCTTTAGTATTCTGCAATTCTTCAATATTTCAACCCTTCAATATCCAATGCTTCAACTCGTATTGTATGTACATTACTTTGGCGTGATAAAAATGCATTATGATCCGTACTTATTATTAAGTAGCATAGATAAATTTATTACTTTATTTATTGACAGATTTTACCTCAATTGGAATACTGCACTCGAATAAGTCCCGTAAATAGTCCAGTGAAGGAATCACAAGAACTCATCTTAGCATTGTCAATCTCACAGATACATTATAATAAGATCAAATGGAAACGGAGTGTACAACGATGAAAAAATAGGATGCTGAGAGAAATGAACCTGGGGCGAGAACGTCGATCATAAGCTTTTAAGCTCCGCGTCCTTTAACGATGGGAATGAACGCAGTTTATATAGTCGCTCGGTTAATGCTCCGATCCGTGGAATTCCGTGTGTTACTCGTGCCTGGCAACACAGCCGCTTTTATTCGGGACGATAACGAGAAATTAGCTGCGAAGCACAGCGATGCACCGTGTGTAATTGGGTGCATCGATTAAAAACTGTCGGAAAAACGGTGAACTGTCGCGTCTCCCTGTCTCTTCAGCGACGCTCTTTCTTCTCTCTCATCCATTTCGTTGCAACGCGCGATGAGACATCGATTCGAGGCATTCGTGTATGCTCCAGGGACGCATTAGTCGGATACGTCGTTCAGAACCGATCACGAATCAATAGCCAATCGGAGCAATAGTTTAAAGATACGCGGATACGGTCTGAAATAAAATACGACGGGCCTGTTGAGGTAATTCATTCCTGGTGAAGACTGGTGAAACATTTTTAAGAGGAATTATTGAGTAAAAACTACGATAGGCTACGTTAACTTTGATTTGGTTGTTTTAAGTGATTCTGTTTTTTAAGCGTCGCTTGGTATACGAGAGGCATGAACAGCAATCTGAATTTATTATATTGTAGGAAGTTTGATGTATTGCTGATTATGGATAAGGTTTAGAGAAATTATATTTTAAGTCGTTTTTGTATTAGTCAAAAGTGTTGATGAAAGCAGTAGTGTATTAAGGAAGGATAATAGGACACGTTAAAAATATTTTCTTTGGAAAAAAATTGTTCTTCTATATTTACTTCTTGCTCTGGTTGCTGGAATCATTCTATACATGCAAAAGACTATTTCGTACAGTATACTTGAATTTGTTCTTCAAAATAAATTGCTTTTATCATATTGTTTCTGAGGGGAGCAAAAATAAAGTGAATAAAATATTAAAAATTTGTCATATGCATTGTTTTGCTTTACAGTTCCGTTACTTCCAAGGTATTTTTGCGAATGCAGTCGTGTCCACAAAGCTTTCTGTCGCGTAAACCGAACAAGCGAACATTCTATTTAGTGCAAATAATACTTTAGCCAAGGTACGTCGAAGAAAACGAACAAAACAGAAGCTTTGAAGCTCTTCGAATGGTTTGGCATAAAGCTAAATGATTAAAGGGTTCGTTAGCGGGGGTTGTTGAAATAGCCGGTCGAGTTTTTTTTATTTCGTTGACCCACATTCCAGGGTCGAGAGTGTTTAACGAATTTTTTAAATTTGAGTCAAGAGCTGTTTCATTATTCGTCTGCAGTTCCAGTAGACAATTTTCATTTCGTTACGCTCTTAAATGAACCTATATTTGGGCAATTTTTGGGATACGGTTCAAAAGTGTATTACGCCGATTCGCATTGATTCTTAATTATGATTAACAAAGCGAAAGGAACTGCTAATTCTGCTTTATAATTGAAAGCGATTTGCTGTATTATTTTGCACAAAATGCTAAAAATGTTGTAAGCTCAAAAGTGAATATATATTTTTTGTTATAGTACTATTTAGTACAATGCGACAAACAATTACTTCATTTCGACACTAACATACTGACTGTTTTTAGGAGTGACAAAACTCATCAATATTAAGTCAATTTCGTGACCTTAGTTTTTCCTTCTTTTTTGTAAGCAATTAGGAAAAATACGCCTTCTTATAAGTGACTGTGCATGTGTTCCAATTTATCTTTGTTTTATTCTGTTTGGGTACACAATTATTATGCTTCTATACTTTGCTAGACTGGATTATTGTGTTTTATTTAAATAACTTCTTAAATGTGAGTGCAACTTATCATTTTTAGTGGCAGTATGAAAATTCTTTTAACCCATTCGAGACCGATTGCACACCGTGTGTGCAATAATAATAATGAACAATTATCCGCTATTCTAAATTAAAGTAGTCATCGAGATAAGATTTTTTTTTAATTAATAGTATCCGTAAACTATAGAAAAACAAAATTTGGCATTCGTTTTGTTGCGTACCAGAAACAAGAAAAAACGACAACGCGTAACAGTTCAGTCTTACAAAAAAATGCTTAAGAGATAGCCAGTTTTAAACTTAACCCCTAAAATGCTAGATCCTATGGCAGGAACATTAGGAATGTAGGAAACAACCAGTGATAATGACAGTGATGATTTCATGCTTGCAAGAAATAGTAAGAATAATCGAATTTTTATTATTATGGATAGTGATAGTGATTTAGAAAACAAGGAAAACATGAATGTGAATATTGAACTCTTAGATGATACACAGGATGAGGTTTTTGAACAAAGTGATTGGGACGATTGTACTGTCATTGAAAGCGAAATTGAACAGCATCAAAGTGAACTTATTCCGCTTCTCGCAATAAAAATTGTCTGAGGAGCGAGCTGCACACACGGTGTCCAATCATCTTATTTATGGGAATTCACTTATGAATTGGGTGATTTCCATAGTAAACATGTTTTTTTTTTTTAATAAAAATGAACAATATAAAGAAAAAAAAATTTTGCTTCTGGGGACCGTGTTCAAAAAAAATCGCCGTCTCGAATGGGTTAAATAAGTAACCACTTTTATTTTTCATTTCCAATATTTATTTAGACTGTTTCTACAGAATAATTGTATAATACAACTTCTTTACACACAATTTTAATATTCGACGCAAAAACAAACTAAAGTACTAAAAATTTTCTTTTACCTTATGTTTCGTGAATCATAATTATCATACAACAAACACTCAAACTTTATTTTGAAGTAAAGAAACACATAAAAAAGATAATTGGTTGTAGAAAATGTTCAATACTAATTCTTAATTAAAATATTAAATTCGAAGTGACATGAACATGGTTACACGAACACACATATACATAAACATGCATACATATTTATACATGCATGGCTATGGACATAATATATTTATGCGATTAAACGTGAAACCCAGTAAGTGTACAGGCGCGCACCTGTACGGGATATCGAATATCGTAATTTTCCGTGTTCATCTGCGCAGACCATAAACGTGGTCAATTCGCCTCGACAAGCGGCGACCGAGTTCAGCAACATTCTGCAAACTTGCTATCCATAACACTTTCGAAAACGCACACACGTGTCGCGAAGTTTCGACGTCACGGCCGCGCCACTCGAAGTTCTTGTGATTTCCTGTTAATCGTTATTATCCTTGCGTCCAAACCTGTGCCCGCCGTAACTTCGCCATCGTCGACGAATTAACTTTTCGTTCCACGAAACTCAAGGGAAAACTTGATATGCAGCCGGTCTTTAATGAAGAATCCTCCATTAGGCGGATTTCAGTCTTTTATCGTTGCTAATTGGCATAATACTCGACAATTGTGGGTATTAGTTCTTGCTTACATTATAATATGAAAAGACAGTACATCTTATTATTTAAAGCTTTATATGCAGTTTACCTTTAATCAACAATTCCTCATATAAGCAATTTTCAGAATTTAGAAACAGGAAATAAATGTCTTGATTATAGACAAGTTTATTTATCGTTCTCAATTTGCACGATATTACAATTTTCTGGGTGTTAGTTATTGCCTACAGGATAATATGAGAAAATAGTGAATTATCACTCTTTCAAATAAATAATATAAAATAATTTTTAGAAAAAAAATATAATCGACTTCGAAAAACATTAAAACTGCATTAAAAAGTATGAAATAATTTCTAGTTAATTTATATGAATATTCACAAGTTCTAGATATAATTGCTTAAAAGTATAATAAAATGCACTGAAAAATATGAAATAATTTCTAATTAAACTGCAATATTACTCACCAGCTCTTCACTTGTTAAATTATTAAATACAGCATATTAAATACAATGCAACATTTTCGGAGGCGGCGCAAAATTTAAAATTACCTACATTCAAAATTACCAAAACTTGATTTAGCTTTCTGTCGGAGGAACAAAACATATGACCATTAATTATTTCTATCATTATATCTATTTTAGATATCCTATTCATTAACACTATTCAATATCGGGGCCACCACCAAATATTATTCCAAACCTACTCAGGCAGTATTTCCGTGTAAATAGTATTACAAATATATGTGTAAATATATATTAACTGTATGCAATATTGTCCCCCCCCCCTGCCATGACGAATACATTAAACTCACTCAGACACTATTTCCACGTAGACAGTATACATGTATAAATTAACGGCATTCAATATTACCGCATTAACAAAAGCTATCTCAAGCCGAAATTCAAAATTTCTAATTTTGCACCGCATCCGAAAAGGTTGCATTTTACTTAATATGCTGTATTTAATAATTTAATCAAATTCATCAAGATCTGGTGAGTAATAATGCAGTATAAATAGAAATTATTTCATATTTTTCACTGCATTTTGTCATACACAACACAACAATGAATAACATGAATTCATGTTACTACTGCCGAATCCAATTCAAGTAGAGATGGTGAGCAATGGTCAGGCACTTCAAAAATTATACTTTTATAGAATCACACTTTTCTGTTTTATACTTTTAAACGGAACCTCGTGTAATAAAATCGTACTTCACGTTTTCAATTTAGATTTACACGAAGAATCAGCTTCTTTTAGATTATACTACGAAGTTTGCTGTACCCAGAATTTCAATATTTGTATTGTAAATTATGTTTTTCCGCATTCCCTGTACCTCGCGTTAGGAAACCAGCAAACCTCAGCCATGTACGTTTTAATGTCAAATTTTTCAAAGAAAATATGCTACTGTCAGTGATGACGTCGAACGAAAGGAGAAAAAACGTAAAACATAATGTTGAAAGATTAATCGTTCTCGATGATGCACGTGCCTGTCGACATTTCGGTCAGGTACAACGCTTTGCTCGTACTCGACACGGTAGTAAACGTTTATCCCGTAAAGCGAAGCACACTTTATAACAGCTGTCAATAGGGCAACCATCACAAAGACCGTTACGCGAATATCGGCGGCGTTGCACACGTGACAAAACGCTCGGTCGCGGTCTTTGCGATGGAAATCGGCAGTGGAAACTCAAAGAGTCCTCAATAATTTCGCGAACGGCGAAAGTCAGAAAGGTCGACGACATTGTTTGCTGAGGAAAATCGATGACATAGAATGCTGGCCTGATGCGTACCAAGGGAAACGCAGTTAAATGGATTTCCTTTTGTCGTGAATTGAAAAATTGTCAATATTCGGGATTCTTTTAGAATTGCTCGTAACACATTAAATTGAAACTTTGATTATTAGTGTACGTATGAGGACGTTTTATGTATTCTTTGATACATTTTTCTAAAATAATGCAATACATATTAACAATAAGATAATATAACACAAAATTTGTTAGTATATGGAATTTCCTTTTTCGACCAGAATGTAATATGTTAAATTGAAACTCTTTGTACTTATCGATGTACACAGAGAACGATTTATGAATTTTTAACTATCCAGCTGCTCTACTAGAATAATGTACAAAAACATTTGGCAATATTTGAGATTCTTTTTATGCCAGTACGTGATACATTAAATTGAAACTCTTAGAGCTGAATGTATGTACTTGTACGTGTACATACGTATAAAAATATTCCGTAAATGATTGAATAACAATGTTCTTGTGCTCTACTGAAATATTTTAAATTAATCTAATAATGTGCAAATTACTAATAAAACCCTACTCCTCTACTGATTTCATATTTTGAGCAAAAATATAGTCAGTACTTAACTTTTTTATAAGAGAAATACACGAAATGTTAAATTGAAATTTGCTGTGTTTCTTAATGTTCTTATGAAGACATTTCGTGAATTGCTGTATATATTTCTCTTTAATAATGCACGAGTTAATAACTCTTATCTATTCATAAAATTCTCGGTTCCTCGAGGGACTGATTAAACGAAATAAAAGTCGAGGAATAAATATCAAGCCAGTTAATTCTATGCGGAGTCTTTTCCGTGTTCCCTCGAACTTTTTATTTACACTCAATTCAACGTTCCCACGATACCATGGAATCTTGGCTAAAAACTTCGCGGAAGTAGCACTGTACATTCCCAAGGCGTCAAACTTAGGTCGTTTAAGTTTAACGGTTGGTTCGTGGGTCAGACCGTGTTAAACGCTTCATTTACAAACGTACGCGCAGGATTTAATTGCTAAGTGACCCAGTGGTTTGACGGATTAACGAGGATCCGCGGTGGAAAACAAAGGAAGCCCTGTAATCTGTGTCAGCCACGATCGAATGTTTCGCTCCGCTTTGATGTTTGCTTACAAATCTTGACATCATATGTTTACACCACGGGTCGATGTGGTTCATTAAATAACAATCGTGACACGATTCGCTTATAATTCTCGTTGAACTAAGCGAATGTAGAATTTTCCACCCATTACGCTACGCTTTACGTTCGCCTTTAATAAAATCAAGCATTTCAATTTGCTAATGTTTCCTCTTTTCTAAGAGGAATTTAACGTATTTCTGTGATTGAAATTTCCTACTCGTTTCACGAAATAACTGATGGATATGAAGGTAAAAGAGCTGGTAGACGGTGCAAGCATCATAATTTAGAATATTTGTTGTATATCCTTCTGCATCATTTTATAAAATAATCCGTGTGTTCTCCTATGTATAATTTAGAATATGTAAAAGTATGTAAATATTCTAAATAATATGTTGTTTATTCTTGTATTCTACAAAATAATGTATGTGTTCCTCTATATATGATTTAGAATAATACGTAAGTGTACATCAATATTGTAAATAATTAGTTGTCTATTCTCATATATTATCTTAAAAAATAATGCCTGTGTTCTTTCATAAATTTTCATATTTCGAATAATATGTAAGAGTATATAAATATTCTAAATATTATAACTATACATATTTATGTATAATTATTCTAAATAATAGTGCTTATATCGACTATCTGTGTTTCTAATTTAATTTGTAAATTCACAAACAGGATTTTAAATTTTGATAAATTTTAAAAAATTGAATAAAATTTAGTTGTATGTAGGTAAATGGACATATTTCATGTTCAAATCAATTTTTACCGAAACAATAATGAATAAACGCTTCTTCATCGATCAATCAAAGTCTCGATTCTATCACTGTGCATCGCTTAAAGGGTCGCACAGATTACTCTGACGTGACGTGATCCCACGTCATAAGACGTGTGATATGAAAATCTAACATAGGGTTTTGCATGGCGACGTTCACATTAATCTGACGTGACGTGGGCTGACGCCATCTGACGCGACACGCGTGTTCCCACGTGGGCCCACGTCATAAGACGCGTGTCGCGTCAGATGGCGTCAGCCCACGTCACGTCAGATTAATGTGAACATCGCCATGCAAAACCCTATGTTAGATTTTCATATCACGCGTCTTATGACGTGTGCCCACGCGGGATCACGTCACGTCAGAGTAATCTGTGCGACCCTTTAGAATCTAAAGTTTAGATATTGGCTAAATGTTGTCCTTAGATATTTGTACCTTTGTTACATAGCTTATTTATATTTCAAGAATAAGGATTTACCTTATACTAAATTTTTTTTTACTAAATAAGTTTCTTTTGTTTTATGTAATTGAGCATGATTCGCATTCTTCGTTGCATTCGATGATGACCAATTCATGGTCAAAAATGCATGGAAAACTAATCTTAATATTTAATTAAAATTTTTGATATCTTTACATCCTTTATGATTGTGTCAACATTACATTTCTCTCAGAAGTAGCAAATGATGTTTAACGAAATGTGATTCATCCTGTAATCACAATAATATATCAAACCAGTAATAAATAATTTGTAAGATGAAACGAGTTGCTTTAATTGGGGACATACGAAATAACTAAAGGTTTTTACAAAATGATTAAGCTATTATGCTCGTGATTATATCTTGATAGCAGATAATTTTTACTCGAGCAAACAAAGAACCGCAACATGTACACTATAACTTATGAAAAAGTAACTCTGTTCAAATTGCCACTTTTTAATATATATTGCAATTGTTATTATTCTGAGGAAACGCCTCTATTGTGACAGACACGTGAAATGAGAGAGTAAGAAAATACGATGTTCTGAAGTAATAGAATTTGAATGTCCGCTATATCCCTTTCAGAGAACCTGATGTTTTCCTTTATATGTCCGGGGTACTCATGTACGTGTATTCGAGATCGTGTAACCTTGTCTAGAAGCATTCTTTCGTATCATATAGATTTCCAAAACTATTCAATTGATCCACACGGTCGAACTGAAATTTTGTATAAATATCAGTGATTTCCCAAAACGTTATTAAACAAATTACATAATCCAGTATACATAAAAAATGAGTACCAGGATACATGAATGAAATATGCCAGACACTCAGATTCTATGACTTCGAGCCATATTGTTTTTAATCTAACAAAATTGTGATCATAGAGGTTAATAAAACCTGCTCCATATTTAAGAACAAACCAATTCGGCTTGAATCACTTTCCTATAAGAAATATGCCAAATGCCCTGTTACCAATTTGATCCAATCTGTTCTCATTTATGGAGAGGTTGAGCAAACAAGTATGACGCACCGATGTTGCCAAAGCAGCGAGACGAGGCGTCGCCAGCATATTGATTAACAAAAGTACGGTTTCCGCGTGAAATAACGCGGCTGGTGACATGGCCACGGGCGCGACGTAGGCGTTAAGCTTGAATAGGGGTACGATCACTTTGTGAATATCAATGCGACCAAGAGAGTGTACACTCGGCTGGGCCACTTTTGCGGAAGTCCAGTCGGCTAGGTAACCGCCTATTGGATCCTAGTTCATGTCACCGAGGCTGTCTATTCTAGCCGCCGCAGTCCTTTGTGATTGACGGCCCTGTGGTTTAATACTCGCGCGCGTTCGCGCCAATTAAAGTTTAGAGGGGATTGGATCAGCAGCCAATAACACGACGCCGAATATATCGAGGGGAAGTTTGTGGACAAAGGCAGCCTTTTTGCACGTACGAAATTAATCGAACATGGGGCCCTGCGATAATCACGAGGGAAAATTGTTAGGGGAACCTCGTTCCGTATCATCCTGCACGCTTGGCACGTATGCAGGTTATCGTATCGAATATGGGCCAGAAAACGTTATTTACACTATCGGTCATTAATTTCAATACACCATCGTATTTGTGATTTTTTCGAGCTGAGACACAAGTGAAAACCTATTTTTTAATCAATTCATATTTATCGAAATGGAGTAATCAAATTTAAATATATTGACAGGGTTTTCAAACGATTGGATAGATAATCTACTTAAATTTTGCTATCATTAAAGTACCCGCTCTTAGCAGCGTATATAGGCTAAATAGGATCGCACAGATTACTCTGACGTGACGTGATCCCGCGTGAGTACACGTCATAAGACGCGTGGTATGAAAATCTTTGCATTTTGCAGCAACATAGGATTTTCCATGGCGACGTTCACATTAATCTGACGTGACATGGGCTGACGCCATCTGATGCCATCTGACGCCATCTGACGCCATCTGACGCCATCTGACGCCATCTGACGCGACACGCGTGTTCCCACGTGAGCCCACGTCATAAGACGCGTGGTTAAAATCTAACATAGGGTTTTGTATGACGACGTTCACATTACGTTGACGTGACGTGGGCTGATGCTATCTGACGAAACGTGCGTTCTGACGCGTCAGGAGCACATAAAAACTACTACATTTTTCGTGAGTGTTGAAAGGCGTCAGAAGACTCGGGTGTTTTCTAGGAACCTGTTTTCCATTTTTAAGAGATAAACTAATTTAAAAAACAAAAATTACACTAAAAAGTATAAAATAATTTTTAGTTAATTTATATAAATGTATGTGACTAGTAATTTATATGAGCAGCTCTAGATATAATTGCTTATAAAAGTATGAGAAAATGCAGTGAAAAGTATGAAATAATTTCTATTTAAACTGCATTCTTGTCAGCTTTTCATGCATTTGATTAGATATAAAATACAGCATATTAAATACAAAAACATAATTTTTCTTGTACTTGAAATGATTAAACACATTGAAATAATAAATAAAATTATTAAATCTGATCTTAAGTAATTTTAATAAGAAAAATTATTAGTATTATTATTATTGTTATGTATGATCTTTATTTGTACTGTAAAAAAATGTTTAATATCGTTATTAAACGCTAAACGTTATTAAATCTCGCACGGCTAGGTTGGTTGTTGACAAACTGGACAACTACACGTATGAAGTAGTTAACATCGCCTACCGCGATACCTCTTCGACATTGCAAAAAAAAAAGAGTGTTCCGTCGCAAGGAACATAACATTGAAATTTTGTTGGTACGTTTGGCCTGCGGTCGAGAAAAGGTTATTTTTGAGACTTAAGGTATTTCGAGTCTTTAGCGTTGAATGGTTTTTAGAATCTCTAATATCCGTTTCGACCTCAAAAACCGAAGTGCCATAAACTCAGAATTATCGAAGGATTCATTATTTCTGACAACTTGTCATGTCTGACGTGGGCCCACGTAGCATGACGTCAGCCCACGGTGCCTGACGTGACGAGTCCCACGAACAATTAGAACAATTGGAACAATTTAGATTACCATTAGTACGCCGCGACAATTACTCTTATAAC
>NC_071976.1:17790783-17835666 GCF_026283585.1 Hylaeus volcanicus
TACTCTTATAACAATTCGTCGTCTATTAACAACACGTCACGTCACGTTACAGTAATCTGTGCGACCCTTAATGAGCGTATAGGGACTGTGTTGTCACTAAAGTTGTCACGATTGTGTGTGTGTGCGCTTGAAGGATGTGCGCTACTCCTGTTTTTTCGACTAACGTAAATAGCCGTATGTAATGGTTCTTGCACTGGCGAATGTCTCGTCGAACGTGACGCATTGTGTGTAACGACAGTTGTTAATCCTTTTGCTAATTATTAAATTCCTTTGTATTTAAAATATAAATATACAGGGCGATGCATTTTAAACAGGTCACCTGAATAATTCGCTTGTTTTTGAAGATAGAAGAAAATGCATTAAACCAAATTTACTTGGTATCGAGGGGCTCATAAGCAGGTGTTACCAATTCTTCTGTAGGTGAAGGCGTCAAGGAGATATGAAGATCAATTCTGTTTTCTTAAATGGAATGATATGGTTTCTTACTTACAGTCTGGTCGGCCACCCAAAGTCAACTGCAATAGAAAATAAATTGTTGGCCAAACTGTGGCCAATTTTTTTTTAAATTCTGGAACAAATATATGTTGTTAATCATAACATTATTGCGAATAAAGTATTACCTTGGACAAAAACGCTAGTGACGGTTTACCGAGAAAAGGTTTCGAATCGGATCAAGATTAATGGCACCGGAAGAGATCACGGAAAAGCACGAAATGGGAGCTGGTATTTTTCGGGAAACATTTTGCTGCCGATTGTATCACAAGTGGAAATAAACGACACGTCGAGCGTATCATTTTGTTACGTAACACACAAAATTGGGTCGGAAAAATTCATGTTTGTCAGAGGCACGCAACAGCCTGGCACTCTGCAGGTACTATTTTCGCGTGCACTGGAGACTAGCGTTTCGTCCTTTGTAATAGTGGGTAGTTCGCTTTATTGTTAACCCATGTTCGACTTAATCAAAGCTCAACAAACGTTGGTGTAAGCGACACAACGTAATCTGCAATTGGTGGAGATTCATCTAACTGGCGAAAATTTGATACTCATTGCTTTCACAGAATTGTTAAATAGAAGATCGGAGACTGCATTGTTACATTTGATGAGATTTATAATGTGGGTTGGCTCCAATTTTCGAGGGCCATACTAAACACATTGGTTATGATAATCAGTGACAAGCATGATGCTGGTCACTGGTGACTTACACTTTGAATTTATAATGGATATTAATACGGCCGCAATATTTCGTTCTGCTATCGTATTTATCAGTATTTTTTGATAATATTTATTACGATTAATTTTTACAAATTCTCAACAAAATAAATTCAATTATGACCAACAATCGTCTTACTTGTTACTTATTATTACGAAAAGCTATAAAATTAGATATCTGCATTGGGCGTATTTAAGGCAAACATGATTACTACATGAAAATTTACATTATCAATAACAATTTTTCTAAGAAAACAACACTAAGGGAAAATCAAATTTTTTAAATTTATGTGTGCTTGGAAATCGTGAAACTAGTGTAATAATAATAATTGCCATATGATCCATCCTAGAAAAACAAATAATATCCTGATATCCTCAGTTTGATACTAAAGAAGTAAATCAACAAAGTTAGAATAAAGTTATTAAGACGCCTGCAAGAAAAAGTGATTGTTCTCGACCGCTTATTATCTAATAAACTTACTACAACCTTTAACTTTTAAATTTGTTAGCATCAACATCAAAAGTTGATGATAATCACAGTAAATATAAATATTCTTTATAAATTAGATTTTGTAATACTGTTTCCGTTATCAGAAACTGGGCTAAACCCAAAACTTGAATAGCTTCGTTCCCTCAATTTTAAGGTGTACTTTTTGAGCATTTTAAAGCACACACGCAAAATAACAATGCGATTTTAAATTGTACGCGACGTCGAAGGAACCCACGCTAATGTAATCGCGAGTAAATAAATTATCCTTTCCAATAAATTTCGCGAACTAGCGCAATTAATTACGACACCGCCGACGGTGCCCACGCGATTTACGATCACGATCCAACATATTGTAATTGCGCGTTCCCTAAATTGCGAGGGGGCTTGCCAAAATTTTTTCAAAACCGGTTCAAGTCGAATTGAGGAGAAGTTTGAACGATAATTGGCGCTTGAGTGTCGAAAATTGTGAGAAAGGAGAGCCAAAAGCGAACGCTGGCCTTAATGAAAGAGTAACGAATCCAAATGGTTGGGCGTAAGTCTTAATAATCGTGGTTCGCGAGTAAATGGAGAAGACGAGGAGAGGGTGCTGAGAGAAATACGAGTTTCATTAAATTTCACGAAATATTGATGAATCAAACGATCGAGATCAGACATCTTTTTTTAACACTTTTTTTTATCAAATTAATATTAACATTATTTATATAAAGTACCTCAAAGTAAATTATTATGTAATGCAGTTCACCTTTACTTATCTCGAACGACTTGAGAATCGATATTTTTATTTCCGCATCGCATGTATTGGAAATTAAATTAAGATATAATTTGGAGAAAGTAGAATCTGACGATTGAGGTCAGACACACTGTAAACAGTTCTCTGCCAGTTTTTCGATTGTGGCACCAGATCTTAATATTACAGATGTGCTCTTTTCCTTTTGTATACATTCTTTAAAAATGTTCTTTTGTTCAGATTTTCTCTGAATTAAAACAACATTAAATTGATGTACTCGACAGCAGTGTGATGTAATTGTGTCTCTTAATTTTACTTTAAACATAAAGGATCGTGTATGTCAACCTTTAGAAAATTAAATTTAAGTATTCTATTTATATCTTCAGGAATGTTTTGAAGACTTATTACTATGTAGAAGTACTCGTTTGAGATCGAGTAACATTCTTCCTTTCTTTGTACATACAAGTTACTCCTTTATTATTGTTATTTATTTTCTCAGTTAATATGACTCGTCAGTGGTGCGATTTTCGGAATGGTTTTCTTGAGACTCGTGGAGTTCGTTTTCATTACAATTACCCATTTACAGGATTACAGTGACGTGCTGGTTTCTTTGTGAGCCCGACGAGATACAAAGGAACGCGGTTTCGAGGGAAGAAATCGTAATCCAGTTGTGCACGAGAGGTGGAAACGAGTCTCTCCAAAGACAAAGAAAGGCGAGGGAGAAACTGTATTTAGGGAACAGCAAGGTTACATTGACGCAATTTCCTTTCTCCGTGGGATACTGTAGAGCCACTGATGAATGACGATTTGTCCTCGTTGTTTTTACACTAACTAATGTATTCGATATGATTATAGTCTTTACTAACTTTATTGTGTGAAATATTTTTGACTAGTGGATTTCTATGATAATAATAAAATAAATATGGAAGAAGGTTACCTTATTATTATTTTAGGTAACGTTAAACGAGATTACTTCCAACATGTTTTCATTTTAAAGCTATACTGTATGAAATCTAAGATATTCAAGAGAAAAACTGTCATCAATATTGTAGTCTTAAATTCAATAGACACAAAAGTGTTTATGGGTAAACATTAATGCACATTTTTCAATATTCAGTAAATGTGTGTGACAAGACATAGAATTTTATTATAAATTCTCCCAAAATACATAGTACTTTGACGCATTCAAGCATAAAACGTCTCTCAAAAGTAGCAAATATTTTTATTTCAACTAAAAACGGGAGAAATATCCCACACTCCATATGCTGGCAATTCAGTGGGAACACTCATGGATATCGACAGTCATTTTGCAAATTTCTTGATCGTACGTTTACGAAATTTTACGAATCACCCTTCGTGTGGACAGGGCGGTACGACACATCTCCCTCGAAAGCAGTGATCGACAAATGTATTCGAAACACGGATGGTAGAATTGGGCTGCGCCCCTAACACAGCTGTATTGCTATATTATGCGGATACCTGGGCAGGAATTATTGCCTGATACGGGTGGCAAGAGTGTCGCGTTGTATATTATTCGATGCTCGACCTATTGGAAGGTAAATGATGGCTTCCGTGTATTCACGCGGCCGTATCTCGATGGCTTAATAGTCGTCGCGAAGGCTCGAGGACATATACGTTTTAGACCCTAGTGGAATTGATTCCAGAAGACGAGCTGTCTGGATGCCTCATCGATGCGTTTCCATAGACATAAATCTTTCATGAGCTCGCACATGTACGCCCACGGGTATTTCGCGTGTGTCGCACAGAGAAGAGACGTTCATGGAAACTTCGACATATATTTTAGCCTGTGTTGACGAAATACCAAGATCTAAATCCTCTACGGCTTCGTATGAAAATTGGAAAGTCCCGAGATATGTCTTATTCAACGATGATTCGTGCTCGAGTCGTATCTTCTTTCCTCGGCGATATCGACGCGCGGTTTACGACACGTGGGACTGAACATTTTCCTGAATTATATGATCGTACGGAGGTCCGATGATCATCATCGTGTTTATGATAATTGCTTTGTTTTATTGAAAGTGGCATGGTGTTAACATTTTATGGTGTTACTTCCATCACATTTATCAAAAGAGAAATTGTTCCTGGATCATTCGTACATGGTGTTACGGCAACATGCGAAATATTTCATTTAATTTTACGCGGTCGTGATTATTCCACAGCCTTTGTTGCATGAAAACGAATCCAAGCGTTTAAATCTCGCATTGCCCGTTGCCAAACTTGTCAGACCAATACGTGTCTGAAGTAATTAACGCCGCTAACTACGATGTGTCGTCGACGTCAGAAAAAAGAAGAGGTCTAACTCGAATTTGCAAAAAAAGAAACCGACCTCATTCAATTACATGGAAAATATCATCCACGACGCATCGTCTTCGTTATATCTGAAATTTTGCAGTATATAAAATAATTTTTGGAAAAAAAAATATAACCAACTTTAAAAAAATATTAAAACTGCAATAAAACGTATGAAATAATTTCTAGTTAATTGATATGAATACTCACCAGTTCTAGATATAATTGCTTAAAGGTATGAAATAATTTCTATTTCCTTTATATTAAATTATGTTAAATAACCTTTTCGGAGGCGGTGTTGCATGACCAACTATACATATAGATAAGTACATAGATATTCACAACCAACTCATAGCTAATAGATACCGTAGTAGAATCTTCACACAAACATCTTAGTCATAGCTTCCGAATTCTGAACTTTCTAGCGCTTACTCATTCTTTTATCTTACAAGTTCGACCGTCCACTGACCATAGCAACAGAAATCTCACCCTCGCCTATATAAACCCACTGTGTTTTTGACCTAAAGCTCAGACCTCTGTAACATATACTTACGTACGGAACGTGCCACTATTGTTAATAAATTCTTTCAATTAGTTAAATGAAAGTGTTGTTCGTAAACTCCCGACTCGAGATCGAACAGCGGCACAAAATGAAAATGTATCTAATTTTTATTGTGTTCAACATAAATGCACTTTTATTTGGATTTAAAAGAGAATAGGAAAAAAATTCAGCTCATGATGAGACTTGCGTCATAAAATGAGGAAAAATCAAAGTTTTTTTTTGGGGGGGGGGGGGGATGAAGAAAAAAATTAAAAATGTTGAAATTTGAAAAACTTACGTCTTTTTCATGTTAAACTGTTAAACGACATTCTTTATGTTTGTTTGATTATAACATGACATTGGATCATCTGAAAGTAAAAAATCTAACACATTATTAAAATATAGCTTTGTATCTATCGCTCGAACTATGTAGTATTATAAACATTTATTATTGTTTTATTTTATTTGTAAATGATCAAAGTTTGAAAAAAATGGTGAAAAATTTGAAATAGCCTCCATATTTGTATTTTCGTTCAGAGGTGTTTCATTCTATCAACAAAATTTGTTTTTTTTTTTATTGTTTGCTTTAGGTCACATGCACCTTCTAAGGTTATTAGTGACCACAGTAACGAGTTAGTAGAATAAGTCTATATTAAGTGGTATAGTCCAATATCTTTTAGGAAGCTTAATGTCTGTTTGCAGCAGTTCTCTTCTCGTAGTGCGCTCAGTGAATTGGGTAACTCAAATTGTGTCCTTATCGTGTTGTACTTTGGGCAGGTAACCAGTATATGTTCAATGGAGTTTTGAATCCTGCAGGTATCGCAGTTATTTGGTTCGGTTTTGGTTATGAGGTACGAGTGCGACCAGCTGGTGTGACCTATTCTTAATCGTGTCAGTTTTACTTGATCTTTCCTGGTTTAGCCGCCAAGCTGGGTTTATTTCATTTATATTGTCTCTTATTTTGTGAAGCTTTGTCGGTTTTGAATTTTTCCATTCCTCATTCCACTGGTCTGTGATCGCTTTAATGAAAAATTTCTGAAGATCCTTGTAGGAGACAGGATAGTTGCTTATGTCGGCTGTGCTGGAAACAGCAGTTTTTGCTGCTATGTCGGCCTTCTTGTTGCCTTCCATGTTAACATGGGAGGGTATCCAAGAATACAGTATTTCTTTTCCATTATGACGAAGTGTAGCATTTAGTTCGATGATGTTCCGGATTGTTGTGTCGCTGTTTTCATAGTTTTGTAAAGCCAATATTATACTTTTGGAGTTTGAAAATATAATAAATTTGTTGTGTGTTTCTTTCTCTATATACTTTAAGGCTTGTTGAACTGCGAATGCCTCACTGCTAAAAACTGTAAATGCATCTGGAAGTTTAAATTTTAGATCTATGTCGGGGAGGCATACTGCACATCCGGTCCCTTGGGGGATTTTGAACCGTCGGTAAATACTTGTTTGTGATTTTGGTATTCATTTGTTATTTCGATATATAGTGTTTTAACGATGTTAGGATTAATATCTGCCTACATTTAAAAATTTGTCGATTATAAGGGGGGTTTCTATTGTACACGGTGGAGATTTGTAGTGTTTCCTCGGTGCGACGAGTGATGTGTTGATATTTAGGTACATTAGATATCCTATTAGGCGAAAATTCAAAGGTTTCGGTAGATTAGGTTTCTTTTCAAAAACACTGTTAAGGTTGTCGGTTGTTATTTGTTTATAGACAGGATTTGAAGGCGTTGACATTTTAGATGCTGCATATGATAAGCTCAGTTGTTTTCTTCTGATTTCTAACGGTGGGATGTTAGCTTCGCTTAAGATCGCAGTGATCGGACTAGTGCAGTAAGCCCCAGTTGCTATCCTGGCTCCCGCGTTGTGTATGGGCGATAGTATTTTTAAAGTACTTGGTTTTGCAGAGCTATATACAATTGATCCATAGTCAAGCTTGGATAGAACTAAGGCTTTATATGATTTGATTAAGACTTGAAATTCAGCTCCCAAATTTTTAGATGCGATGACTTTTAATATATTTAGTCTTCCGAGGCATTCTGTTTTAAGGTTTTTTAAAAATGGGATCCAGGTGTGTTTATTGTCAAAGGTTAGACCAAGGATTTTAGGCGTGTTCGTCATTGTAAGTTGGTGTTGATCTAGGTGCAGTTGCAGCTGTTGATTTTGATCTGCTTTTTTGTTTAAGAAGATCGTAACAGTTGTTTTGCATTTGGAAAATTTGTAACCGGTTTGTAGAGCAAGGTTTTGAAGTTTGTTTAAGCAATCTTGAAGGATTTGCTGGCTGGTAGTTATGTTCCTTCCAGTAACAAAGAAGGGGGAATCGTCGGCAAAAATAGTGTACTTTACTGGTTTGGACAATGCTACTGCGATATCGTTTATGGCTACTAGGAATAGCGTTACACTCAAAACTGATCCTTGTGGTACTCCATTTGAGATTTCAATTTATTTTGAAAGTTTGCCATTAACTCTGACAAAATTTTTGAAATGAATTCGAGTATATTTCCGTTAAGGTTCCACTGTTTAAGTTGTTGTATGATTCGGTACCTCCAAAGCATATCGTAGGTCTTTTCAATGTCCAGGCATACTGCTATTAAACGCTGTTTATTTGCGAAGGCTTCACATATGTTTGTATCTAACATGGTGAGACTGTCAATGGTGGAACGATGTTGTCTGAACCCATTTTGATTCTTATCTAACAGATTGTTGGTTTCTAGGAACCATCGCAATATTATATTTACTATCTTTTCTAGTATCTTACATAGACAGCACGTGAGAGCGATGGGTCGGTAGCTGTCAGGATGAAGTTTATTTTTTCCGTGTTTTGGTATGGGTACAACAATCGCTTCGTGCCAGTTGGTAGGGAATACACCGTTAAGCCAAATGCAGTTATACATTCCAAGTATGTACTCTAGTCCTCTTTTTGGTAATTGTTTTATGAAAATATTCGGGATATTGCCAGGTCCTGCGCTGGAATTTCGAGTACACTTTAGTGCAGATTTCAACTCAGTCATTCGTAGCTCCGTATTTAGGGAATGGGTATTTTCTGGAGATAGACTAATTTCGTGTCTCGAGATTTCGGCGTTTGTTTTAATGCTGAGGAATCTTGGGTCAAAATTTTCATCACTTGAATTTTTTGCAAAACTATTGGCTAATAAGTTACAGATTTCTTCGGAATCTGTGATAAGTGAATTGCTTGTATTTTTGATTGCGGTAATTAAGAGGTTTGTTTTTTGTCCGTTAATTTTCTTTAGTTTGTTCCACATTCCATCACCGGGAGTGTTTTTTGTTAATGACGAAACATAATCGATCCATGAGTTTCTTTTAGCTTGTTTGAGAATTTTTCTAGCCTTGGCTCTTGTCCGTTTAAACTTTATTAAGTTGTTGTAGGTGTCTTGTTTCTTGTATACATTGAAGGCATGTTTCTTTTCTTTTATCGCATTCTCACATTCATCATTCCGCCATGGGAGATTCTTTTTTCCTGTGCTATTTGATGTTTTTGGTATGGACTTTGTTGCAGCTTGAATGATTACTTTTTCAAATTCTTCCAATATTTGGTTTATCTCGTTACAATTTGAAGGGTTGGGCGTTTGTAGTGATGAGAGATTTTGGGTTATTTCGTGACAGTACAGCGACCAATCTGCTTTTCTAAATTTCCACCTGGGTTGGAATATAGGATCATTTGAGTTCGATTCTTTTAGCTCCACAAAAATCGGAAAGTGGTCACTATTATATAATTCGTTAGAGGTTGCGTGTTCGATGATATTAAATAGACTCGGGTTACAAAAGGCTAAGTCTATTGTGCTATACGAACCGTTTGATACGTTGAAGTGAGTGGGTTTATTGGTGTTTAGTAAGGAGATTTCTGATTTGAGTATTATGTTTTCCAGTATTTTCCATCTGGCATCTGTGTTTGCGGATCCCCATATTACGTTATGGCAGTTAAAATCGACCACTACTATAAAAGTTTTGGGAGTTGTTCAAAAAGATGTATTAACTCAGCTTCTTGAATTTGATAATTGTTGGGAATATAAACGTTGCAAATGCATATTTCTCGTTGACCTAAGATGGCTAAAATTGCAACTGCCTCGATATTGGTTCTAAGTACTACTTCCGTATAGTTGATCTTTTTCTTGAGGAAGATCGCAACTCCACCACTCGCAATCAGGGTATTTCTTCTGTTTTCTTGAACAATGTTGAAGTTTTTGATATTAATAACTTCGTTCTCTTTAAATCTGGTTTCCTGTAGACACAGAATGTTTGGTCGGTGCTCCAGAAGTAATTTTTGTAGGAATTTGAACCGTGTTTTAAGACTGTTAACGTTCCATTGTAGGATTTTGTGTGACATTTGGTTTGTCAGGATAAAGTATATGCTTAATTGGTGTATTCGTCTTCGGAGCAATAGGGAGTGTCAGAATATTCCGAGGTGGCTGGGGAATGTGTTTGAAGATCAATTTCAGTATGTTTAGTTAATTTTCTGGTGATTCTCGTGAATCGATTTTTGATACAACGCTCTGTAAGGTGGGGGTATAGCTCCTTCATGAAGGTTGCTAAGGCTTCTGCATCTTCTGTGTATTCTGAAGCAATTTCTTTGGTGTTGGGTGATCCCGTCGCTTTTTCGATAAAACTTTTGAATTCGTTAAAGTTTAGCATTTTCCCAGATGTTTTGAGTATATGTTTAATTGATTGTATCATATCCTCCACGCTTTTTTCACTAGTTGTTCTACTATTTCCTCTATTTTCTTTCTTTTTTTTTGGTGACTTGAGTTTAGGTTCCTTATTTAAGATTTCTAGAAGGCTGACTGGTTTTTCTGGTGCGTGGGTTGCATCGTTCGGTTTTTCTAAGGAGTGGCTTGAGTCGTCTGTTATTTCAGATTTGGTGCGTTGTAATGATTTGAATGGTGTGTCTATATCCATATTTTCTATTTCATTGCTACGGTTGATATTTTCTGGGTTTTTGGGCGTTTCATCGTTGTTTATGTTAGATGTAATTTCTACTGTTTCAACTTCTTGGGTGTTAACTACACCAGTTGTTTGTGGAAGGTTATAGGTTGTACGTTGGATTTCGATGGTGTTGCACTTTTTTGTTAAATGACCCTCTAGTTTGCAAATAAAGCATTTTAGCGTATCTGTTGACGAATAGATCCAGTACGTGGTTTGTTCATGCTCAATTTTTATGTTATTTGGGATTTTATAGGTATCATCTGGGTGCACATGTAATTGACGACGGACGCTGAGTATGCGCGTGAAACCTTCTCCTGTCATTCCTGCTTTGATGAAGGAAACAGCTGATTCTCTTCTTACTCCTAGTTTGTCGAAAATTTCTTCGATTGTGGCATATGGTATTGTTGGATAAACA
Source organism: Hylaeus volcanicus (assembly GCF_026283585.1). Lineage (NCBI taxonomy): Eukaryota > Metazoa > Arthropoda > Insecta > Hymenoptera > Colletidae > Hylaeus > Hylaeus volcanicus. The sequence goes on from NC_071976.1 coordinate 17,801,423, forward strand.
TTCGACAGTATTATACGTTGGGCTTTACTAATTAGCGGTTTCAAGGACAGAGTAGAACCGTTGACTCTGATATGTTTATGTTTATCTGTAAGGTTTATCTGTTAGATTTCCTTGCTCGCTAGAAAGACACATATTCTTCCATTTGATATACGTGATATAAATCTGATGTTTGTGGGGTTTACGATTTTATCCAGTGCCTGGGCATAGTCTTTTAGTTGTATTCCGTCTTTAGCTTCGATTATTATTGCCTGGTCTTTTTGGGGGAAGCAATCGCTTTGAACTACGTTTGTGTAACTTCGCCGTTGGGGATTTCTGGGATCTTGTTGGGGTTGGTGGACATGTCTACCTTGCTCAGAGGCCATTTCGGTGAATAGATTGCACCGAAGTAGGCGTGTGCTTGGTTTTAAGGTTTGGTTTACTACAGTTAATTGGTGGCTCACTTTATATTCGCTTAAATTTCGCACTTGAACATTTATATATACACAAGGATCACGATACAATCGCGGTATGTATTCGAAGCTCGCGTTCATAGTACGCACAGCGTTGTTAAACACATCCGATCGCTACCACGGTTTCTGACCGACTCCAAAAAAAATTTGTTTGTTAATTTAATATTTCTGCTATTATATATGGAAACAGACATTTCACAATTATTTGTTATGTGAAAGAAACATTCTTAAAAAGAATCTTTTCTTCTTTCGTTTCAATTTACATAATCATACCATCGATGAACATTATCATGAAACAAGTTATCATAACACAATGAAGAGGATTTATTTAACATCCTCTTGAATGACGATGCATGATCCTCTATGATCCTCTATGATCAACCAAGCTGAAATTTAGTCGAAAAAATATGTATATTCGTTATGCATATTAATGGAGGGAAGAAAGTAACAGAAAATCGTATTCTCAAACAATACACTCTCCACCTCTTTCAATGAATAAATCAGGCGAGTGGTTTGTTCCAGTTTGTTATTTGATCGTCCGTTGCTTTTGCATCTTACTACCAGATAGTAACGTAACGATTTGTCGTCATGTATTTCAACGTATTTCTAAAGATCCTGTAGATTATTCACGTTAAATTCCATCATGCTAATATAGCACTGTGAGTTATTGTGGTTACATTAAAATGGCCTCGTTCGAGGGCTCTTACCGCAGTACTCGAAATTACGATTGCGCAGGTATCGATATCTCCCCAGTTCCGAACGATGCTTGTTTATTAAAAACGTGGTTTACTTCAATCGTTTAATCTCAGTTTTTGAAATTTCAAGCTCCCAATCCCTTGCGCAAACAATTTTTACGATCTTTTAAGAATACATTTAAATTATAGTTCCCTTTATTGTATATTTTGAAACAGTTTTTAAAGAAAATTAGGCTATTTAAATAAATTTAAAATGATTTATTCAATTTGAAGAGTCTCGAATTGAAAGAACGATGAACACGGATAATTATGAAATAATACTAGTGCACTCAAATGCGTTTCGTAGGAATTATGTAGTAATACTATTTATCAAGTGAAAAGTCGTTAATCCTGTTTAATGTATCAGTTCAATGTTATAAAGCATTATAAATATTGAAGTAAGAAGTAGAAGAATATAAATAAAGCAACAGCTGTGACTTCCTGACACTATTCAATAATTTAATACTTCTATCGAATATTATATAAAAATTTCTAGTACTTGACTTTCGGGTAAGAAAATACAATTTTCTATTTTTTATTTGTTTGATTAAAAGTAAAACTCCAAATATAAGTGTGAAATTCTATTAGTAAAACTATAATAAAATTCCACTAGTTCCAAATATCCAATCCTTACGTACTAAGAAAATTACTTTTCATTCCACTGTATTATCAACACGCGTATTATTTTTTCAAAGGTTCTACGCAGTTTGGCAAATTCTAGTACAGCTTTAAATATTTTAAATTTATGGTGCCGTGCCAAATAAGTTGACTGCCCCATAATAAAATGGAACTGATTAACGCGTACCCGTGGAAAGACGTCGTCGCGAATTACTCGGCCTGCGCGAGAAATTCATTATCGCGAAACGCATGCGTCCAGTTTCTCACAGTTCTTTCATGTTATCTCACAGGAGAGTGAGCTATCGCTTCTATCAATTGCTCCTCCGCGTTGCTGAGTCTTCCATGATGAGCCGTTGGATTTCCATTTCGAAAATGTCGGAGAAAAAATCGCGCAGGGCTGGAACACCCGAAAGCAGCGACAAGGCAATTTAAAAAGTTCTTTCGGCTCGTTTAATTTCCCTCCAGTTTTCAATTTATCGTGGCTCGTAATTCTATTTCGCTGGATGATGAAGCGCCTCCACACGTATTTCACGAATCGTGCGCGCCCAGCGATGACAAACGCCGTTTTCGCGATTATTATGCAACTTACACGTGCACAGCTTGGAGGAAAACTGTCTTCAGGCCTGTATCTTTTATCATTCCACTTTAAAACATCTCCGTTATCTGAGCTTCTCGTGTTTTCACAGTTTGAGACCCCAAAAAGTTGGCCAAAATCGTTTCTTTCAATCTCATAATAGAATTTTAGAAGTGGTGTAAAATTATTAATGAAAGATCAAGGTCTTTTTTTTAATGATTCTTATTTAGGGTCTCATCAATAACAAGGTTATTAACGACCACAATTGGCCCACAAACACCACAAAGCTACCAATAGAATATGTGGACGTTATCTTATATTTAGACTAGTAGATGATGGTTTTCTAACGATTCGTAAATTTATAAAATCTATAGAGAGTCGTATTACAGTGGTTGCATTCCGGTGGTTTCGATTTTGTAGATTAAATATTTCTGTTAAGTTAGTGTATTCCATCCTTAATTTTCATAGTGTAGTTTGTAGCTTTCTTGTTGGAGATTATGAAATAGTTTCTTAAAATTTGATATACGTATTTGATGCAGTTTCATTTGAACTATACTTGACCATTGCTGTTTTCATCTTTCTTTGGCAGTCTTTTTTATATGGTTATTCATATTATGCAATCTGTATGGTAATTCTATGTACGGTTTTCCAAAGATGCAGGCATATTTTGCAGTTCAAGATATTTTAATAACTATAGATTTTGATACCTGATTTCTGTCACCTGTATCATCTTTTAACACCATTTCTACTTGTTATATGTTTACCTATTTCGACTAAAAGGTGTATTTTCACGCATTTTCTTTTGGATACGAACAATTAGAAGTAATTGTCAAACAAAATATTTTCTGTTTCATTTTTATATTTGTGTAGAGTAATCAGAAAAAAGAGTCATAGATTGTAACGTTATAATAAAGGAACTTCAGTTAAACCAGCAATCATAAATATTAGCGTTATAAGTAAAATATATCTTCTTATATAATACCACATTTTTTATATAGGCAATAGGCATGGTTGATCCACTGAGCATTTTCCGCAAGTATTACATATTCATTGCATATGTACAATATTTTATTTGACATTATCTTTCTCTTTTTATAAAGGATGTGATTGTCGTAGTTGTCCCCATGTTACTTTTACTTTTCCTTGATGTTCTTTATATTTCTATTCTATTCTTAATTTTCCATAACATACGTTTACCCGTTTTTCACACGGGCCACGTTTGGTAGGAATAATATTAATTTTTTGCAGCTATGATCAGGTATAATAATAAAATCAGTAGAGTAGAACGATGAAAGATTGTGGTATAATAAAATTCAAAATAAACTATTATCAGTCTTGCACAAGCAAAAGTACCATTGTTCGGATCAGAGATGAGTAAAATGTTGATTTAAATTTTAAATTTTAAATAACAAGTAAAAAATGTACAGACTTCGGGCAGACGCAAGAGTTGGAGAGATTGAAAATCAAGTGACAGGATATCTCACGACTAACTGATCGCGAACTGCCACCTGCTTCACCATACTTAATGATTTCCCGCGACAGAACATTTTTTTTTCTCAGAAAACCCCTTCATTGCTTTGTGACGCACTAAGAGCCAATTGTAACGGAACATTTTTTTGTTACTACAATAAAATCTCTTTAAATGAACAAATTTCTATACAACAAATGCGCAGAAACCATCCCCACCACTGGGGGTAGGCTCCTTGAGGGGTCCAGAAGTTCGATCGCCGAGTAGTGTAACATGATCTGGAATCGGTGAGACAATGCTAATGCAACGATAAAATTCACCGGCACACCCTGGTGTTTTCGCTCCGTCCTCTTCTTTATTCGCTGTCCTTCTCGTATAGTTCATCGCATTCCCTCTCCACTAGAGGTGTGCAAGATCGCCCGAGTCCCGGGATCCCGAGCTTCCGGACAGGACGGAAAATTTCGGGGGAGATCCCGATTTGCTCGGAATCCCGCGATTTAAGCAGTGCGTGGGATCCCGAGTGTTTCGGGATCGGGACGGGACGGAAAAGTTCGGGCGGGATCCGGCATGGTCACAATACGTATACTCTGCTCGGAATCTCGAGACTCTCGATTCTAGTTACTGGTGTGTGATCTTAGATCACCCGAGTCTTGGGATCTCGAACTTCTTGATGGAATGGGAAGTTCGAAGAGGATAGTTGATGACAGAACTTATTTGTTAGATAAATAATTAATATATAACTTGTATATAGAACAAAGTTAAAGTACCTAATACATACGTTTAACAACATTATCAAAGTGAACATAATCTATCACCAGATATTAATTATTTATCTAACAAATAAGTCCTGTCATCAACTATCCTCTTCGAACTTTCCGTTCCACCAAGAAGTTCGGGATCCCAAGACTCGGGTGATCTAAGATCACACACCAGTAACTAGAATCGAGAGTCTCGAGATTCCGAGCAGAGTATATCGAATGTATCGAATCGAATGTATCGGGATCTCGCCCGAACTTTTTCGTCCCATCCCGATCCCGTAATCTCGGGATCCCGCACACCTCTACTTTCCACTTTTCAAGCTGTGTAACGAGACATATTAATTCTGTTACTACCCACCCATTTGATCGCCTCACAGCATTTCTCATCATATAACGTGACATGAATTTCGGCTGTTCGAAAATAAAAAGATTTTCAATCTTAAAATAATTTGATTTTCCACCATAATGGTTACGTTCTTTGAAGGAACCACGGCGAGTCAACCATGGCGTTTAATTGTCAAAACTGGAATCGTCGTGAATGTGGACCATAAACCGTATTCTCTTCGCTTCGTGGGCCACTGCTTGTGGAAATTCTGCAAAAGCCAAATTAGATTAACCCGTTGTAACCAGACTGTGTTGAATTGTTCTGCTACCAATTTATAGACGTCCTCCGGAAGCTCCCGTATTGTCGTCCTACTTCGCCACTCCCTCACTGCTAGGAATTTGCATGGGACCGACGTCGGCGTCTCCAGAATTTTTCGCGCACCCTCCCAACCACTTCCGGTGTAACAAATTTCTCGACGTGCTTTGCGACACGCGCGAACACCTCGTGCAATGCTTACGGAATCACGGGAACGACCAGAACTTGACGACAGATGCTTTCATTCTCGCGTCGCGTGGAAAGAATGGGAATTAAAGTTAAAAAAGTAGAACATGAACGTAAAGTCCAGGCATGATTCAAACACTGTTCCACAAAATTCATCTTGTATTAATCATGTCAACGACGTGATACATTTTAATTTTGTTCATGATCTATGGCGAAGAATTCGCATTAAGTTAAAGAGGAAGTAGAATGAGACGATTAAAAGCAGACATTACTTAAACACGGTGTTATCAATCTATCTTATTATTAAAAGTATGAGAATACTTGAAATAAATTATTTTTGAACACACTTGACCTTCGACAACATTTAATTACTCGACATAAACATTATCATTTCTGCATCGCGTATAGTGAACAAAAATGGAAATTAGATTCAAGGAAATGAAATAAGATTATAAACACGGAATATATGTGTATTTGTGATACTGTTCAATTAATTTCTATTAATATTAACTCTGTTATACATTTTTCAATTACAATGTTTAAATTGATAAAACTTTGGATGTACTTAATACCAGTATGCACAAGTTATTATCAGCCTAGATCAATATAGAAAGTCCTCTTGGAAGTTGTAAACACTTTTTAAATAAGACTGTAATTAAAGTCTTAATATAAATACAAGTGATAATTTTTTTATTTAGAAAATAATTTTTAAAGAAATGAGCAAAAAGAAATTCATTTCTGTTATGGAAGGAACTGTCGGTCAATAATTTCAACTGGATTAAACAATTTTCATAATTGTATCAGTACATTCTTCACACTATGAACAATAAGAAATTGTATCAAGAACGTGCAACCTCCTTCAGAGAAACAACTTTATCTTACCCTTCAAAAGCGAAGTGACGTTGACTTATCGTATTTACCAATCTTTCGTGTTATGTCACAGAAAGATTTAATTCTGAATATTTCTTGACAATTTCCGTTGTTCATTTGAATAAGGTTGCTTATGCAATCGAGTTACGAAACTTTGAATTCCTATATAAGCCCGATTTCCAGAACCTGCAAAGTTTCAAACGCTTTCAAGAAAAACACAATGAAAGTATACAGAGCTCGTTTCTTTTCCACGCTAGTTTCACGGGTATCATGCAATCTTTAATGGATTGTAATTCACGCAATGGAGTACGTAAGACTTCCCTCGTGAGATAATGCGAAAGTTTTCTTCAGGCTCCGTGGGTAACAGCGAAGATATTTAGTGCTCGTAAATCTCTTAGATCGTTTCATTCTATCCGTCGCTGGCATGTGCCTACTGACTTTTATCGGCGGATAGCGATGTTTTACGACGACGAACTATGCGGGATTTTAATCGTACCTTCTCGCACAGATACGTATCTCTGGTAATCCAACACGATTAGATGGATCCGTCTTAAATGAAAATTCATGTAGATCCGGACATTTATCATTTTTCCAGACAGGATTACGTCATACCAAATCAAATGGTTCTCTTTGATCAAGGAAATAGAAAATATGTAGATAGTAATGGTATCTCGCATTTAGATAGCAATTAATATTTTTATACTCAAAGTTCCAATCAAACAAAGTTTTCAAATGCTTTAAATATCATTTCTAACTCTAACTTGACACCCTGTTTGAGTATTAATATTTGCATATCAAATTTTAGAGATTTCGTTAACTTGTGCAATTTTACTTTATAAATAAATGAAGTCAACAGATCGAAGTGCTTTAATCATTTTTCTATATACGAGATATTAGATAAGTTATGATTTTCACAAATAAAATCGTGCGTAACGTATATACTTATGTTCATTTTGAAAATGACTCAAATATAGCAATATTGCTTTTTATTTATTTATATTATTGACGAGTATTGTTACATATTGACAAATATATTTGGAGTAATTAATGAAACTGCGTATTGAATGAATAGGCAATAGACTTGTCTGACTAGGTACGGTCTTCTTTCAATTGCTAGTCAGAGTAATAGAATGACACAGTTCATGGTCAGACACTATTCCGCTTGTCATTAAAATCTTCCGAGTGAGTAATTACTGATTACTTACTTTTCTTTTTTTTTTTAAACTACTCATACATAAATATGAATTTAGAAGTGCCACTTCAATCCATTTAGTATATTTTTGTTGTAAGATAGTATTATAAATTTGTTCAACTTTATAATTTATTCAAGTATCAGGTGATAGTATTCTTAATAACCCAATTTTTATATTACATAAAAAATTGTTCATATACCTTGTTCTTTTTACTTAAGCTATACACAAAAGAGACTCGTATTATAGAACGATTAAAAATGAAAAATTAAAATTAGCATTGCTAAAGCTTACGGTAACAAGATACGTAAAAGTAGGTGAAATCTTACTGCTTCATAGGTGCCGCGCATAATACGCATCAGACTTAATTCAGATTTTATTCGTCTTAACACTAATTGAACTATTCATATAAATAGGTTAATAAAATTCAGCTTACAAATTGCTAATACCTTGCATTGAACAAATTTCTGTACTACAATGTGTAACACAAACTAAATTAACGAAATAAATAAAATTAAAATTACAAGCTGTTTTAAATATTTCTGAGAAAAACGACATTTCTAAGCCCAGAAGATACATCACAAAATTGCCTTTCAGTTCCCAATCTTTGAGACGTTAGAAATATTCTTTCAACACAAAGGAGTATTCCTTTCAAGTCAATTCTTTCACTGCTATTGATATTCTCTTTCATTTTATATAAGCGAATAACCTCGCCATCGTATCTTTGTTTTTAATACCAAATAAAGCCTGAAAGGAAGCTAAGAGTTTTCGCATAGTCGTTAATAACCGTCAGTGATTCGCACACAGCAGAACTCAACAAAGGGGTGTTGAAAACTCCTACGCGGCTATACGTCAGTCTCTTATGAGACTTCGTGGGTGTAACCACCTCGAAGCTTGAGCAAAGTAAGGCGACGAAGGTCGACGCGAAGGATCGAGAGTTAACGTCTCGCGAAGCGAGAAGGCGCGAGTAAAATTTGCGGTGATTAGATTTAATAAGCCCAGCGGGAGCCCCGCGACGCCGACGTGCAATTTGCCACGACGTCGTAGCGTCTTAGAATCACCTATCTCCGAACTGAGAAGTGGTTTCGTTCGCTCGACTCCGTGACGCTCGCGGTGAATCCTATCTCCTGCTAATGGAGAGCCTCAATTGGCTAGGAAATCAACCTTTAGCAAATACTTTCTATGCGCCCTAATTGGACCCATTCGCGGGTGTGCAAACGAATTAATCGAAACGGAACTAATACAAATACAGAGTAAGTCGGGAGAAACGGAACGCTCAAATATCTCTGTTGGGCTTGAACATATGAAAAAAGTAACGAACGGAATGGGCCGAATTTTTGTTTGGTGCAAACAACTTGCAAGGCATTTCTTTTAATATTTTAAGATGATGGTGCTGTCAACCGTCATTAATATTGTTATTAGTTATCAGAGACCTTATATTGGGTTGTCGAGAAAGTCGTGACGTATTTTTTCTTGATTTTTCAAATGTTATTTATTTATATAAAGGACAAAGATCAATCAATGATATGTAGCCCGTTTTGTTCGATAACCTTTCGCCACCGTTCAGTGAGTTTCAAAATTCCTCGTTTATAGAAGGACCTGTCTTTATCGGCGAAAAACTAAGGTGCTGATTAACAACCTCATCGGAATCGCACGTTATATCACCCAAAGAAGCTTGAAGAGCGCTAAACAAATGGAAGTCCGATGGCGCAAGATCTGGCGAGTATGGTGGGTGTGGTAACACATGCCATCCAAGCTCCAGTAATTTTTTAATTGTTGCTTTGATTTTGTCATCATCAACCGCGATGGGTCTCCCTAACCGAGGAGCATCGTAGCTGAGGTTAAAATCACTAGTACGGAATTTCGTGAACCATCGTTGGCACTGACGTTCTTGTAAAGCATTGTCACCGTAAACTTTACGCAATTTTTCGCAAGCTTGATTTGCGTTCTTCCCTTTATGGAAGTAAAACAATAGAATATGGCGAAAATGCACAGTTTGATCTTCCATTTTCAATTTATCGTAAAATTTTCCAAACTCAACCAAATCGATCAGTCTTTTGTTTAGTACGAAGCTAGAGTTATTAGTTGTCAAATGACAGCAATCACGTGGTTGCAACTGACTCTAGTACTGCCAAAAGTAAACTAGTGCCACCTGTTGCAGAAATGCGTCACGACTTTTCCGACAACCCAATATAATTAAGACGTATACGTCATTTTTCGAAAAGACTAAAATTATTTGGTAAAATGTTGATATATTAGCATGTGACCTGAAAGTTACCCAGACCCATAGAGGGTTAAGAGATTAGAGGTACTTAAAAATTTCATAAAATGATATTTTGCGATTGTATGTAGTATTTTCTTAAACCACAACATTTTAAACATATTCACAGAAAATTTCAAGTTGATCCAACTAGAAATGGCAGAGTTATAATCCTCAATATAAACTGTGGATATGTGTGTAAGTATGTAATTTACCGTTAGAACTTTGAACGCGGTTTTTCTTGAAACTACGTACATTTTTCAAATTAGTAAGTAAGATATCTTAAAAACCGTTGAATCGATTCTCTTCAAATTTTACAGGTTCATTTAAAGGACGAACATAGTCATCATACTTTTTTCCAAGACATCTAGGTCATTAACGATCTTATAAAAATGAAACTGCATTCTTTTATGCAGAGGTTTGACCTCTGCGTACTATTGTTAACTTGTGTTAAGTTCATAAATTGAAAATAGTAGGAGTAATTCAAAGATTAAAAAGATCTATGTATAAACAGTTTTTGTTCTCACGCGTATTAGTGATTTGACAATCTCCTTTTTATGTTTGATACTTCTTATTATAAAAAAAAAACTCTTCTATAACATTGTTGCCATATTCATAAAATCATCACAATTTCAGCATTCATTTATGACAGTGATGAGTATTTCATATACATATAAATTGAACTTTCCTTGTAGGTTTGTGATTTAATAGAAACTTGCAAACCATTTTGTTTCCTTTTCGAGGAATTTAATTCTGTTCTCTTCAATTTTAAAAAGATTTTGATTAATAGTACTGCAAGACGTATCAGAGCTTCTCGTTTGATGAAAGGTTCTCCCTGTTTTGTATCGTATTTTTTTCGACGACCATTTTTAACTCATCGACGCATGAGGAATCACGTTCTACCAATTTTCTGGTAATTATCTCGAAATTCTATGACCGGGGTAGAGACTCGCGAAATTAGTAGTAATTAAATTTAATAAGTCTAGAGAAGTTTCAGCATAAGATGTAACGCACACGGAACGACCGAGGGGAATTTCACAAGAGCGTTATTCTTGTGATTGCTTCGTTAATAATTTCTACGCGTAATTTACAAAGTGGAGGTTCATAAATATGGGTACTACAGAATCCTCTATCTACGTAGAGATATGATATCGTCAAACAATAAATTGTCTAACAAAGTAAAACATAACTTTCCACAAAATTAAATTTTTTTCCTGTATCCTAAAGCTACGAGTACTTACCGTTAGAAAATAGTACTTAACCAGTCAAATGTTTCTAATGAGTCATGGAATAATGGCAATTTTTAATGTTATGACTATTATCTATTATTAACATACTGTTGCTTTTTTAAAAAGTAGTTATCAGACGGTATTGAAATTGCAATTTTAGTAAGAACTAAAATGTATTCGTAAATTGTAAGATGCTTTTAATATTTAAAGATTTAGACGAAATTTAAAAAACGAATAAATAGCAAAATATAAATAATTATTTTGAAAAATCTGTACTGCGAATAAAGTGGTTGTTCTTTCCCACGTAAATGTATTTTGACATTTTGATAATGACGACAAGATAAGATTGTCTTGTCATTTGTTCTTCTTCACTTCCAGATTATATACCAAGCATATCTTCAATTAATAATCCTATGCGAAAATGTGTGTATTATTGCGAAAATACTAATCGGATAAAAACAACCTGCGAAGTGCCGTTATATGTTGTACCTTATTTTACTCAATATCATTATACAACAGTTACCAACTAACCACTTTTCTAAGTTTGTAATTGCTTTTTCATACATATTTGTCTTTTATATGTAAACTATATATGTTTAATATTTATGTGTGTATTCGTCATCGCATACTTTCAGCGACCCATTTTAGGAACACACTTTCCGTTAAAGTTGCGGCAACGGACTGGTTAACGACTAACATACTACATAAATATTCGTAATTTATATTCTAAACACTGTTACAAAATTGGCACAAGTAATATCAGCTTTTTTAGTTTTTACAGAAAATGATTTGTCCCTGAATAGACTACGAAATAGCTAACTCATACATGAATCCAAGGTTTTCAATGGGTTATACATGTTTCTCTTAAAAAACCGTTTGTGTTGTTGATTGGCCAATTTTTCTGAATGCATACTACACATTTCAATCTCACCGTAACATCACGAAATTGCTGTTCTTTTCTGTCTTCAATATTTTACACAAATGGTTTTTTTACTGTCCATTATATTTCACCGTTGCGTATTGCGTGCAGTTTCAACCTTCTCGTTCTTGCATTTACGACTGCTGCTTGTTTTTACTTAGAAGCACAGGTAAATCGTACACCGTAAGACACAATAACCTGTAAAATCTTTTTTGCGTAGAGAAAGTGCGAAAGAAACGAATATACGCGTCTCAAGTAATCTGATCGAATACAAACTTATCAACGAATTTGGCCACGCAATGCCACTATTCATATCGAGATACCATGCGAAATTTTTGTAATATTTTGTTAGGTGTATGTACGCATATGTCTTCTAGAATTTTATGCTGAATTAACTAAATGAAATCTGTACATTAGTTTTCATTAAAATATTTTCCCTCGCTTTCTACTATCGTTTGCCATCGTTCGAGCAAACTTTTAACATCTTTCTAACTTTTTCATTTCCACTTAACTTTCTTGAAAAATTCTCCTTTTCTAAACTCCTAAATTCCTAAATCCACGACATTCGTCTTATTCTTTTAGCATTCCGTGTAGCTAGGGTCCGTGCGGCCCTGGTTGATCTCCAAACACATTTGGCGACCAGGCGCGAACGGGCCTCAACGTTCTTACCTCCCCCATTCACTTTTTCTTCACTTTCCGCTAAATTATTCCGCGTCACCAACTCTACATGTATCATTCTGTCTTTCTATCTTCGTCATAGACTTCAAACTTAAAAGCTTTAGAGGGATTTTGGGTCAGTCAGTTCATTTCAGCCAAACCACCGAACGTCACGTTATTCTCGCGCGCGCAAGTTTATTAAGAATAAAATATTGAGTTGAAGATATCTGGGGGATCCTTTACCTATTACTTCCTTATTTCGTCGAAAGAAGGAAGAATCAAGAAGCATCTTTCGACGCGATGAATTCATTGGCTCATTTTCGGACTTTGGCTTTATTTCGAAAACGTATGCCAGAAAGACTGTGTTGGATGGACCTGAACAAATGAGAATTAGAAGGTGATCGCTGTCAGATGAGTACACTAGGTGAGGTAATATTTCTCATTCAAGTTGCAATAATGCTTGTATAGTCGTCATTGCGACATAAGATCCGCGTTTCCTTAGGGAGAGGGGGATCCTACCCAGGACGATCAGAAAAAAAGAATATTCATTTTCATGGATTTTTGGAGGACAAACAGAAAATTTTCTGATAATAAAATTTAAAGGGGTATTATCGTCTAGAAACTTTAAAAATTCGATTCTTTTTTTCCGCATTTTCTTATCATTTGGGGTTTTGAGAAAGTGTCTCTAAAATATTAATTTGAAATTCGTAGAGCTCTCATAGTTACAGAGGCTTAAAGGCTGTTCACCAGTATTAGTACTAAATGTATAGCAAACTTTAAACGCGTTTTTCTCGAAACGACATTTTTCAAGTCGGGCGCACGTTTTTCTCAAAAACTATTGGACCGACTGACTTCTGGTTTTACACATATTTCGAGGGCACCATCACCTATGGTGTGAACTAGAATTATACCGATAGCTTGAATATTTTAGCCCTGCTCTTATATTTTAGTTGACAATTTTCCGGGAAAATAAACCTTAATTTTCGAACAGCTGCGATTCCGATAAAAAAATTTAGTACTTACTTAATTCTAGTTCAGACGATAACTACATTCATATAGATTGAAAAAAAAAATTTGTTTTTCTGTCTCAGACGACTAGAACCGCCACAGCCTGCGCGCCCGATTGAACGAGCGTCTCACACCACAACCTGCATAACAGCGCATAACTTGTATAGATTTCAATGAAGTATTTCATAAAAATTTGTGTTGTTAGTTGAAACGTGTTTTATTATGCATAAAAAACCCTGGTACTGTAGGTTTGATAGTTTTCGCAAAACTAATTCCTAAATATTACTGAAAAAACAAACTTCTAGACGATAATACCTCCCTAAGGTATTTGAAATATCGTTTCTTAGTACATGTGCAGCAATTTGTGTGTTAACAAATATTTTGAATTAACAAAGTTGCGACGTTGTCATCGTTTATATGAGTATTCCGTGGGGACCACTTTAGCTCAGAGCTGGGCTATCCATTGAATTGGAATTGAAGAAATTTCCAGATATAGTTTAAAATATATCTACAATATTCTCAACGTTAAGAAAACATTAAATAAATTCTTCTCTGTTAAAAGATGTTCCGAGAATCATTTAATATCTGGTATGCTAATGTGGTTTCCTTCCTTAATTTTGGGATGCAATATCGATTCACATTGTGTATTGTGTTCGCGCACTAGTCTAGCGGTAGATGAAGTCTTGATTGATAGCTCGTTAGCAGGAAATCAGTGCCATCGAATGGGATGGTATCGTGTTCGTGGCCCGCAAATGAGTTCATCGCAAGTGAAAACGCATGACGGACTAATAACGAAGCGACTCGTATGAAAGACGGTAGTTAATCGAAGGGGTTGTCGATAGAAACTCCCTGTAATTCATCAGAATGTGTCCTCTGGCGTACTTCCTTTTCGCGCTGTCGATAGACAATGCGTGTTATGGACAGTTAGATGATACTCGGATGGAACTGCATTCGCTTCACGACAGAAAAGATACGAATTGACCTGACAGGGGAGACACTCAATCCATCCACATTCGACTTTAATCTACATCCGTAGGATGATAGATTACAGGTCTCTATTACCAAGTATAAAACATTGTGTGTAACGTCTCGATCATTTTAGATACATACATACGCCAAATATACAAAGATAATTGAAATAGTATTTGTATATATCACGAATAAAAATACTTTTTGCTACATGTAATTACTGTCACGCAATCATTCTGCTAATACGCCTGAAATTAATTACTAACTGACTTAAATCTCTAAAAAATAAGTTTTCTCCTTTTAGGTACTTCTTTTTGCTGATTTAAATCATTCAAAGTTTCACTCACAAACATTACACATGATTTCTTTCCTTTGGATTCCCTAATATTGTACACACAATTTACTATTCCGCAATAGTAAATTAAAATTGAAGGAAGAGAAATCAACTGCATTTCTCGCAAAATTGTTTTTGTTGATAAACTCCACAGCGACAACGAACATTTAAATTCCGAAACGGATTATCAGTTTGCCCTAGTAATCAAATCAAGGCGCCCCCAGTTAAAAGCTGATGTCGTTAATGATTAGCGTATCTGAAAGCTCCGAATATAATTTCTTAAGACTTCGGAGCGCCGAGGTGTCCAGAAGAACGAAATTCGTTCCACATTGAAGGAATATTTTCACGGAAACGACGACCGAATCCGGGGCTCCTTCGGACAGATGAAAAGTTTTAATTGGTGGGCCAATTATCCGAGCATCAGGCTGCAGGCGTGTCGCAGCTGCAGACGTTTGCCTTATTCTTTCCTCGACACGAGGATAAACTTTTCATCGCCCCCATTTTTCCTGATGTGACGCGAACTTCGTGTTTTTCCGTATGACGTGACACGCAGACTATCGTTCGACCGAGCAATTTTTATTTCGCGTCGCTTCGCGAGCAATCGCAATCAATTAAAAAACTTTAAACTTATTAACGACTTCGAGTTGCTCCGGGTCGAAGTAATCGGTGTTTATAAACGACTCAACTTTACGCTTTGACGAAGCACGAACATGTACACACGGGGCAACACGATTTAGTGTAGATGTGGGGGTATCCCTCGACACGCGCGTTGAGTTGAATGAGTTGACAAATGAATGCATTTAGTTTTGCGATGTAGAACTGCTTGAAATAATGTTTAAGATATCGATTTCAGGTTGTATTGGTCGAGAAAAAATTTGTTCTATGTGGTTATGTGGGATTCTATTTTTAGTGAGCATGAGGGAGAAGTGAATAAAGCCAGTATTGAACAGAACGAAAAATATTTAATTAAAGTAGGGAATAAAAATAACGGTGTTTCTCGGTTTGTCGCGATCGACTGACTGTCGTCTTCCGATTGTTCCCTCGATCAACCGTCCGCGCCTCTTATGTTTTCAACTAAGCCTTAGGACATTCGCCCTCTCACACACATTCTTACACTCTGCAGTCTTTCCATTCACGCTGCATGCACTCTGACATCACTACACTCATCCTTCAGTTATACGTAATTTTTATCATTTGATTGTTGTTCTTTCAAATTAGTATTTGGGGATTGATGCCGTTTCTAATATATTATTAATATTCCATATTTATATTAAAAATTCATATTTTACAGGGTAGTTTTGCCACTGATGTTGAGAATCTATAAATATCTGTTTTGCGGGCTCTTCTTATGTCATTTTCCAACAGTGAGTGTGCATCGATGAGTATTTCTCCCTGTGTAGGTGTGTATAGTCTCTAGTAGGGATCTTGTAAGGTCTTAAAATCGATCGGAAATCGATCTTTACAACTTAAGCCGACCGCAACTAGCAATCTGACACCTCTTTAGACAAAGATAGAGCTAGACTTTTCGTTCAGGACCGTATGATATCAGAATTATATGAAATTCATATGTGAAAAACTTTATTCTCCTTATGTATGTTCATACATGATTCTGTAGTGGAGATGATTCGATTACCTCAAAACTTTTTCGGTTTGTAAAGTACATTCGGTGGGAGGAGGAGGGTTTTGTCAAGTTTAAACAAACTGACCCAAATATTCATGTTTTAAGCTAATAATAATGACGAAAAGTATTACTTTTTACTTTCTAATACTTTTCTTTTAAGGAGGTTCAAATTTTTCACTTTCATTCATCTTTTAATTTCATAAGTTTTCTTTTCCTTGGATGGTATCTGTGTAATATTAGGTTGTAGAGTTTCTTTTAACGAATTCCAGCATGTTTGAATCAGCAATTTGTAAAAGAACTCTACTTATTGAAAATACTGTGGTAGGTAAGATCTTAGGTAACCAATTACTTGTGCCAATAAAGCAATAACTGCTGTTTCGGTTTACGACCTCACAAGATCCCTACCAGCGACTATACATGTTGTGGTCGCACGAACAGCTAATAGGGATTCAAACTGCCCGCGCCGTAAATCAACCTGTAAATTTCAACTGCTTATATCTCGATAATGAAGCCGCAGTTCGCAAATTTGTACGGGACTTTTCGATTCGTACTGGTGTCAAGCCCTTACCCGCCAAAAAGCGCTCACATATTCAGAAACACCCTGTATATTATAACGGTCTTAACATTATTATCAGACGAGTATTTAAGAAATGTATGAGTTCACGCATAGTACCTTTATTTAAAATTAGTTTTCCAATAGTTAATCAACATTTCGACCTTCGTTTCAAAGATATAGTACCAGTTTCGTACAACAAAACATAATCGTAAACCTCCATACGAATCCACTTAGAAAGGCGAAAACGTAAACGATGGTCGCATTCCACTACACAATTCCAAATACGTAGCCACGCAATTACAGGGTGAATCAAAGGACCAAAGTAGCTTATCCTCTAATTTCAGTGCCGGTAGTACAATCCTAAACAATCTGTGTCTTTCCTCTGCGTTTAACGTTGAAATTAAGCGAATTCCGAGCACACAGGATGCGTACGTAGGTTAGCTTGCTGGACAATAGACGCTTTTCGAGCAGAAGTCGTGATTTCGCTAACCCTACGGAGTGGATGGCATGCAGAGGGTTGACAGTGAGAGGGTGCAACAAGGGTGTATACAAAGGAACAAGCCCGGCTCCGCTAATGGAAGCCAAGAAAGTTCGGGGTTCAAATTCGTTTCGTCCCTCTCTCGGCTGGACATGCAGACAACAAAGCGCCAACGGCGCTCTCTCGCCACGTTTTTCTCCCCACCATTGTCGAATTTCCAATCCCTTCGGGGGACGAGTGGAAACTTGAGAATAGAAGTTACCCGGGGATGCAGACTCAGTTAGAAGTTTCGCGAGCGAGACCTCTGGAAATGACGTTTCAGCAAAGGTGACGACCGAGCAAAGTTCATTATTACACCTGCTACGTCTGTATACTTTCATTCATGGGACATGCTGATTACTCTGTTTGTATGTTTTTGCCATCATGGCGGTGGCGGACAGTGGTTTGTATAGCACAAGAGGAGTGATTCATGATGTCATTCATGAACCATCAATGTAGAGCTTGTTTGGAAGCTGGATAATTTAGTGCAATGTTTGGAGATCGCGCAAGGCAAACATAAATAATCAAATAGCAGGTTAATTGCATATATTTTATGTAGGTACCTGTACGAAAAATAAGCCACATTCATTCGAACCCACGATCCTCAGATTCACAGTCGACCGCTTTACCTACACTACCCATCCCGTACTCTACAGTCTTATAGTCCGAGAGCCCGCGACAGAAATGGGTGACTCATTTCATTACACAAATGAACTTGTTTTCCGAAGATGGTATGTCTCCCTAGTTCAGAAATGCTTGATCTGGCATGAATTCAGTGGTGTAACGCTTCACTATGGCGTATTATAATACAATGTAATTTGATTTTTGGCCAAAATCATTACTACTGAAATTTTTAGCGTGTATTGTTGACATACCAAATTGCATAAAAAAGTTGGTCTGGCAGATTGTAAGCGGTGCTAAATGGGTCTGGCAGTCAAAAAATCTTGTCGGAAAAACGAAGTAGTTCATTCAAGCATCTAATCAAACTATCAAGTAACTGATATCATTATATCTGAAACTTTCTCTATAATCAATATGTAATACATAGCGTTAAAAATATTTAGTCTGGCAAAATTTGAGTGGTGTTAAATCGGTCTGACAGCCGTTTAAAAGAACAAGCACGCGTACGTTACCGGCGTTGAAATCTCGATAATCTAATAAAACTATAAAGTAATAATTATTTTTAATTATTTTTAAACATTATATACATTGGTTATGTATAAAATATTGCTGTGATGATTTTTATTTCATACAATTATTATTATTATTTAACTTCAATAAGTCATGAAATTGCACGTCGCGAATATGTGTTTGCTCTTTGAAACGACTGCCAGACCGATTTATCACCACTCAAAGTTTGCCAGACCAAATTTTTTTAACCCTATGCATTACATATTGTTTATACAAAAAGTTTCAGAAATAATGATTTCAGTCAAACTACTTCGTTTTTCCGACAAGGTTTTCCGACTGCCAGACCTGTTTAGCACCGCTTACAATCTGCCAGACCAACTTTTTTATGCAATTCGGTATGTCAACAATACATTCTAAAGATTTCAGTAATAATAATTTCAGTTAAAGATACTGTTATTTCTTACATGTTTCCGACTTTCTAGCGGAGCGATGCACCATTTATGCTCTGCCAGCCTTGGATTATTTTTATTCTTTAGTAGAAAACAGTCAAATAGCAAAAGGATATTTGTAATGAAATTGGCCGAAATTTTATGTCGCGGGCTTTCGGACTATCTTTGGTACCAATGAAACCCCAAAAAATTCACGTTTTTGTCACACTTCAAAGATTAGGCAGCACTGCACACTGCTATAATGCAGTAGTTACTACGGAATTCCCTTATTCGATCATTCTTACCTACTTAACTACTTAACTTCTTACCTGACTTACCCATTTCGTATGACATTCGCATAACATATTGCATCATTAAATGCATAACTAAATATTGCTATAGGAAACTTATCTTTCTTCACACGTTTTCTTTTCTTTTACAAAACTTTTTGAGGAACGTATTTATGGTCTAAAAAAAGATTTAAGTGTATTCTAAATTTTTTGTGTTCGTTCTTTATTTTTACTTTTCCATGATTGTAAATATCCTGGTGATCAGGGATGATGGTTCGGTTGGTGACCGTGCAGATTCGAAACATATTCTCTGGGATATTTTGAAAGGATAATGCGCTATCATTTGCGAATTATTCGTCTCGCACGCTGCAAGTCCCGGAACCATTTAAATCGCCATTATTTGCGATTAATCTGGCTGCGATAGCTGTCAATGATAGCGTTTAAATGAAATCATTCACGCTTGATACAACGCGGACCCCACTACTCGCGCCAGTCGTTTAATTTCCCGAAGTTCACAACTTGATTTCGGATATTCGATTATAATCGCGCAACGGGGAAATTAAAGTATCGCGTGCATCGCTAGTCGAACTCTTCCTGTTGAAATCGGTTGTTGCCAATTAGGGCGATTAAACGTTCGTATCGTGTTAATCGTTATTCCATTTGCGGATTATAAAGTTACGGAGTTTTCGATACGAAAACGATAAATTCTATACCCGAACGCCAATTTTCCGAGTTTGTGTGTTTGGGCGTGCTTCTGTTGACTTCCACCGTTGATATATCCATTTTTTTCATTTTTTTATTTTGCCTCGTGCCCGTATCGCACACCGACGATATCGTGAAATTAAAACCAGCCACGAAAATTTCAACGATTCGAACACGCGTCGAATTTAATCCTTGAAACAACGTTGAATTCGTAATAACCGTTTTGGTTTGAAAAGTTTGTCTTGATAAAATTCATCGTTCGCTTGTCAGAAGGATATATCCCGTTGATTTTTGATTAGCGGCGAATGCCTGCGATAGGTTGTTTTGGGAGATGCGTGTCCGAAAATACTACTCTAAAATTTGTCGGGAGGTTTCCAATTTTTTTCGTTTACTGTACAGTTGAACCATTTCATACAACTTTCACGAATGAGTGACGAATGTTTTTAACCGACTTCGAAAAGGAAAAGGTTACTCAATTCGACATGTACATTTTTTTTTTTTTAAGGTATGTTCACCGATTACGCCGAAATGCAAGCATATACAATTACAGTATCATTTTATTTTTGTTCCCTTCTGTTTTGAGATTTTATAAGTCCTTGAAGAGGGTTCAAGCGCGGTATTAAAACGTTGTTAACGTTATAAATTGTTAAAAGTCATATTAAATTTGCCCTTAAATAGCCTAACGAGTGAATCTTATATTTATTATCACGAATAGATACACCCCTGAGGAATTTATCCTTTAATCACTAGGTACTTCTTTCAAAACCGGTTTTCTACCGATACACTATCATGCTACAATAGACACGACTACAATATCGATTTTATGCATTTGTAATATATTCAAAATGTATGCTAAACGTATTCAGTGAATATTCTATTACCATTGAAACGTATAATTAGATATCACTTAACTCTTGCATCTTGAATATGGTATGTCGAGTGTTATTGCGATAGAACAAAAATTTCAGTAGAAATTCATTTGTGTCATTTGTTTGCATCCAGGTGCTAAGCATGTTTTCCACATTCTGATTTGCTCTATCCATGCTGCTGTAGCTTAAACTAAACCTCGGTTTTCCGGACACAATGTTTAACTCTGTACACGTATTTTATAAACTTTGTATTATTTCATCGCAAAATTTGCAACCGTAGTCCAATTGCAGAATGCTAGAAGCTCTGAACAGTAAAAATATTTCAAGAATACGACAAGCAATTTCGTGAACGCATTTAGTTTTTTTTTACGGATAATCGCCTTATCTACTAAACAGCGGTGGCGTATTGTCCAAATTGTGGTGAACCTTATGTTTAAGGAAGACAGTTCCGATGACCTTGATCGTGACATATATTGTCAAGGGCAACCTCCTGAATAAAACCCAAAAGGTTCTAGCCGTCGACATTTTTTATGAAAAAGTCATTAGCATATAAAAATCGTATACTGTGTTATTTTAATTTCTCGTATTATTTGTACCTGGTCTGTTACTAGTTACTAATACTAATTGGTTAGTTAGTGTAGGTTTCAGGAAAGGTCTGGGGAGCGCGATCTTGACAGTAAAAAATCGTTTTTTTACTGTATGAATAAAGATCGTGCATGATACAAGCTCTCGGAACAAGTCTTAACCGTTGTAGTGTGTTTTTATATGCTATGGATAGCGTGTTCGTATATGTAAATGTATGATATTTAGATGCTAATAACTTTTTAATAAAAAAACGTCCGACGGCTAAAACCTCTTGTGTGTTACTCAAGAGGGTGTCCTTGACAACATATGTCATGATCAAATTATAATTAACACGTGGTTGAGTGGAATTCAATCAAATCCACCTGATAACAATTATCTAAATGATAAGAAGCTATGGTTTCAATAGCATACGTTTCTTTTCACTCTTTGTCTTCTGCTAGCACGCTTACGAATTTTCCAAAAAACTTTTTACCCGTCCCTGTGTTATATTTTTGTACTTTTTATATAGTTAATTAATTATTCATACGATTTCTTCCTTCATGTTATATGCAAGTTGGGCATGATGAAGCTCATTTACACAGTACATTTAATTTTTCAATTTCCACTACTACGAATGCATCGCAATGTTGCAAGAACCAATGATCTCAAGGAACTTTTCTCAAGGAACTCTTCTGTCTTTTTTTTACAGGCTTTACACTTCCCGCAACATCACTAAGCAGGATAACTATTATTGCAATAATTTAATTGTACAGCGCTAGTTGGAATACTCGATTACATGATTTTTTAAGTCAGAAATGTAATAATGACAGTTCATAACACACTTCAAATATAGCGCAGCTAATATTTTACATAGTAACTAATTCAAGTATCAAATAATAATACTATTCTATAATTTAACTACTGTAGACCAATATTTGATGAAATGACTATTTATGTCATGGAATATTGAATTATTTGTTTTGACAGTGACATGTGCTCTTAATTGATTGTCATATTAAGCCATTAAATATACATATGCTAGATATATTGACGCGTGTCATAAATGCAGAAGCTCTACAGCTCTGGTCATGATTATCAAAAACTAGTCCATGATAAATTGTCACAAAACATTTAACACAATTAGTACATTTACAGAGTGTTCCGTTTAACCGCTTCGGTACGACACTCACTTGTCGCGAAACCGCGCCTACAGCCTGCGCTAACCGGCCACGAACCCGCACCCACAGGACAGCACTCACTGGTTGGTCACTCTTTGACGTCGACTATAGTCGACTATAGTACGCGTTCATTTCTGGCCGTCGACAATACTCGACGTTCGTACCCAAGTGGTTAAACAACAAATTAATTTTTTTATATAGAATGTTATATATTTTCATCGATAAAAAGATACTGTTTGTTTCGCAAATTCATCGACCTATCATACGAGGTCATTTATTGCAATATCAAGTCTTAAAATGGAATTTTTATGCAGTAGATTTAGAAGGCTTGGAACATAAAAAAAAATGAAAAAAAAAATCACTTTTTTTATTTTTGTTATTAAAATTTAAGCGATTCTGAACAAGTCTGCGCCAAAAAATTGAATTTGGAGCACTAGAAGTGGTAAACAAAAATTTTTGAAAACAAAATGGAATTTTTTTTTTACAAAATTTCCTTTTTTCTCACAAAAAAAGTACGACGACACGAACTTAGTAAAAAGAACGCGATAAAACTGTAAAAAATATAAGGAACTATGTACAACTGACAACTTTCTTGATGAGAAAACAACGACAGTCAAATTTGCGAAAGACCGGAGACGCAATTACCTTGGTCACAGCCATAGGGTATTGCTTTCTAGGGTAACGAAGACTGTAAATTTCCGAAAAAGCAGTGTTTTAATCGATTTTGATAAAATTAAATACGATTTGATAACATTTATATCGATAATGGAACGGGAAATAGAAATTTTTAGTTTTTTGCGTCTCCTGAAAACCTAGGTTTTTGATGCAAAGGTACACTTTTCTCAGAAACGGTTAGACCGATATGAACCAAATTTTTTACACGTATTTTCAGATAGTTGGGCCTAACTTACACCGAGGATTTTTTTGAAATTTCAAATGGTTAATTGTTTAAAAATGTGTAAAGTTGAAAAAAAAATTTATAGGTTTGCGCGGCGATAACTTTTTTTCGAATGAAAATATTGAAAAAATCCTCGGTGTAAATTAGGCCGAACTATCAAAAAACACGTGTAAAAAATTTGGATCATGTCGGCCTAACCGTTTCTGAGAAAAGTGTACCTTTATACCTAAGTTCGTGGCGTCGAACTTTTTTTGTGAGAACAAAATTTTGTTTAATTTTGTTTTGAATTGTTCAGAATCGCTTAAGTATTAATAAAAAAAAAAATTTTTTAAGTGATTTTTTTTTTTCATTTTTTTGATATTCCAAGGCCCTTAATAATACAACACGCTAGTTGGTCTATAGCTTCAGTTGCCACTATTAAGCTGTGAATAAATATTGAAGAAGGAAAGAAAATGCTGTATCTTTATTTGACCGACGCAGCCGAGTTACATAACAAAATTAAGTTAAAATTACTCCATGAAATGTCCCCCGTGGTACCAATAACTTTCGTAAAAATATTTTTGTTTATACATAGTTTCATCTCCTCATAAGGTATTTAAGCATTCCGTTTTAAACGAAACACCCTGTGTATTTATGGCAGTTAACCGTTTCCTATAAGAAAGAATGGAGTAAATCGACTTTATCCGCTATGTTCTGTTCAGAGTTTACTTAAAATTTCATTATAACATTAATAACAGAACGAAGAATCCCGCTCGAGAAACTTAAACTTCTGGTTTTATTGGAATGGTGGGCCGATTAATTACGGTTGAGTTGATCGACAATTATCGTTCGATATGACACGTTCGATGTATCGACGACCAATCAGTTATTGGTAGAACTATACAGAAGGGTTCAGAATCCACAAATGTGAGTCCAGACGAAGAAACGACAATGAGGGAAACAAGACACGAGAAGGTTCGGGCCAGTGGATGCTGGCTGGTAGTTTATCTCGGCTCATAAACGCACGATTTCACGAACAATTTCGCAAATTGGAAACCCAACCGCGATATCGCGCGATTCCAAAATTCTCCAGTCGAGCGTGGTTTGCCCAATCCCGGTCCAACCCTTGTACCACCCTCTGGTGCGCGCGTATCTATCTGCCTCATGTCTTCCTTTCGCAGGGCTTTTTTGTAACGACGTTAGGCATTGTTAGGCGACGCACAGTGGGCCGAAAGCTCGAAAAACTTGCCAAAACTAACAAACATTTTTGAAAATTAAACATTTTCAAGCAGAAGATATTATACGCACATGCAAAATTGTATCCGCTATCTTAAATTTTTGAATTTTAATGTCAGAATCGTAATTGGGTGCAACAAACTCTTACACATGAAGTTTCATGCTGGACTGAAAACTCTTACGGGCTAGTCTTAACTTGTTTTTATAGATTTTTTCTCATTGTACGCCCTTTGAAAAATATAACGTATACGTCACTGCCTCATCGGGACGCCAGCATCGTCGCGACCGAGTTTACAAACGGGACGAGTCGGAAAAGAGGATTACCTTGAAAGACGAGCTTGGAAACTTTACACGGCATCGCGACGAAACGTTTAATCTTTGTATAGAGCAAAGTATCGTAAGTGGGAGGAGAGATTAGGTGTACGTGTGAATTTAATTTTTCATTGGCCGCGATATGAGATTTTATCTTGCAGCTCTAACACTGAAAAAGATAAATCGAAAGAAGACAAGCAAATTGATCTTTGATGATATGATTGTTTCATCAGTGTTAACTTGTTTGCCACTGGTTTTTTAACACTTCATTTACCAATAATCTATTCATAAACTTTCTAATTGCAATGCTTATCTACCGCATAGCTCGGCAAAGTGAGGAAGAACAATTAAATGTACTTATTTATTGTAAACTATAAATTCACAGTGAAGGTACAAATGGCGAGAGAATTTTGTTTAGGATATAGTATAGGAAATATTTAATTTCTTCTTCAAGATTGGAATGACGTTTGAAAGGTTTTACTTTTCCACCAAAATTCTTAAATGGTAGATGATATTTATAATTGATGATAGTAAATTTAAATATATGATAGTGAAAGTTTGTAACGTTGATTAAAATAAATTTAAAGGTATGGAAACAATTTTTTTCAAATACATCTCCACTAGTATATCTTGTGGTTGTAATTTTTAATACTTTCCTTTAGAAAAGAGTTAAAGTTTGTTTCTGTTTATAGAAAAAACAAAGCAAGTTAGTAGACGACACAATGCAACAAACTGATCTAAAAAGTGTTATAATGATATCTATCAAAGTACGTGTCCCTAATGTCTGGATGAATGTTGTATCAGTTTTTTACTGTTGAAAATGCTATACGAGACCTGTCTGCAAATGCAGATGTCAAAAAACTCTTGAGTGCCTCATGACCTCCATTTCACTGCACCCGGTGCGCGTCTTCTCGGAGAGAAGATATGATACAGAAACCTCAATGATTCTCTTTGTACGACAGAAACTTAAATTGCTGGCCAGAGATTCTAGAAACGACCATCGAGTTTGGGCCATGTCACTTGTCGAAACTAAACGAATCTATAAATTGTATGATATGAATAAAAAATGTTTAGGTGAGTGCGGACAGGGTCGACTGAATGTGCGGATAAAAATATTGGTCGAGAGAGCAATGGGATCGGGGATAAATTCACAGAATGGGCATATATCGTTAAAGTAAAAGCCAAATAAGAGCCTTGGAAATATCAGAATGCTTTGAATGTCTTGAATATCATGAATGATTTGAATAACTTGAATGTCTTCGGAAGTCTTGGAAGTCATAGAATCTTGAATATTTCGGAAATCTTGGATATCTTGGGACTCATATGAATTTCAACATAACAGTGAACAAAAGTAATAAAGAGTTAGGAGGAATGTACTGACAAGATTTTCTAGATAATATCATCATTTATTCTAGTTGTATAAAATGAATGTGAATAAATTCTTCAGTATCACAACGATATCAAGAATTTATATCAGCGGCAAAATTTGCATGATATGTTTTCTACGTTTTCAAAACTTTAAAAATGTTCAGAACTTTCTAATTCTTTAAAAATATTCAAGAATTTCAAATATGCAAGTGTTTTGACACAACAAACATTTATTTTTATTCTCCTATAATTGACCTCCAACTCTAGTCGAAATTCGCCACTAAATTCTTAAATGCGTATTAAATTCTAAAAAGAAAACGAACATTTGTGCGAGCTATACACCACTCAAAGGTAGAAATTAATATAAAACCAACAAAAGTTAAGAGTACATCTATCACCTAATGCAGAAATGATATTCGCAAAACCAAATATTACAGCATGTTTCCATATCTTCTGCTTTCTAAAAAACTGTAACTTAAATATCTAATCCCAATGTAATTCTTAAAATTCTCTACATGACCAACGTAAGCTGAAGTAAACATCCTATGAGGTTCCAAACGCTGGTAATAAAAAAACAACATTTGATCTTCTAGCATGAAAATAATTAATCATGAAAATGAAAGAATTAGAATGCGTAATTCTGATATCAAAGCCATTTGTGTTTTGGTATAAGCTGTAGAGTAATTGTTTTTGGAAGGACACAAAGAGACACGTCTTTGATACACTGCAAACATAACGCAAACATTGGTAGAACGCAGAGAGCAGTCGTTACCCTGTTTTAATACCGTTCTGGCTACGCGAAATTTTGTCGTGTTTATTCGAGACCAAAAGGTAGCTTCGCTGTGACGCCGATTTTAATCCCGCTTTAACTTGCTACAAACTTATACATTAAAAAGGTATTAGCGATACGCGATACATTAACAGAATATTAGCTACGGGCAAACAGCGTGGAGTCTGGATGAAGTACTAAAGAGATTGTTTAGCAAGTTGTAAGTTTCATACAGAGGGTTGATGAGTGATACAGCTAAATGCGAGGTAGTTCTATGAAAAAAAGTGTAATACGCGCGTTAAACGCTTCAATATGTTTTCTAAAAATTAAACGTTTTCCATACTGTAATGAATATGAATAAAAGTTAAGTTAACTCAGTATTGTGATCAATTTGTACGAGAGAGAAGCAAAATTGTGATCTCGACAATATCGAGTAACGAATGACAGAAAAAAGCACCTCGTCATTTGTTTGTAGAATATTGTTTTCTTTCTAGAGAAACGAATCGAGGACAACTTGATTCAATTTCATCGAAACCTTTTTTTGTTATGAGAGAATGTTACAAGAAATATATAAATAAATACATTTTGAATTCATTTCTCCTGAAATCCTACCATATTTCAATCGTTCTTGAAAATGAATTTTTATTCTGAACCATAATTGTTATAAATAAATAATTAAGTGTGTATTTATTAAGGATTTTTTTTAACTTCAAGCCCCAAAAATTAAATGATATTTCAATTATTATCTTCGTGTATAGAATTACGGCACATCAAAGTAAAATATCGAGTCCTCTTCAATAACGAAGATTAACATTCACGAACCTGAGAGAATCTACTACCAATCTAATCCACTTGAATCGAAATAATGCTTTTCTAGTGTGTACAATCTATTCTAAAAGTCATGTCCGTGAAATACGGCCATGTATTTTCACCGTTGAGCGTTCGTAATGCCAGGAATTTTTCCCATTGTCGCGAAATAGCTTCTCAAACAAAAAAAATGAACGTATATTATTTTTCCGTGACTGTGACATGAACCCGTGACAAAAGCGGCAACATTCCCCAGCAGCAAATCCCCCAGGGAAGTTGCACTTTCGGCTAGCTCTCTCGTGCTCCCGCACTCGAGTTCTCCATAATTTATCGGCGTTATTCGCGTCGTTTCGAGTATACTTTGCCGTCGTTTCGGAGTCGACTATCGATCGCCACCGCTGGGCGCATACACCGGCAAGAAATTAATTTCGTATGCACCCCTCCGACGCGAGACAGGATAACAAGTTGAATCGCAGAATGCATCGGGCCTGGTATTGTAATCCTGCTTGTATCTCTGAGCTGCGACTTCTACCAGATCGAACGTATCCATGGGCTCGATAGTCAATATCGAGGAACGAGTAAATACCGTTCAAAGTACTTCCTCTAAGCTTTAGGTGGATCTTTATGGGTTTCGGGTAGTGGAAACTTCGGAACAGTTTAATTTAACGTGTAGTAGTATATTCCAGCCATTAAAAGTAATTAAAGTAGATGAATATAGAGTGTCGTTCAATATTTAATTCTTTTGTGACTTTTGCAAGACATTGTGTACTTGTTGTGCTAGGTATTCTCTCTAATACCTCAAGCAAAGCTGACTCCTTCGAGATCGAATGCGATCACGAACTCGACGGTCAACATTGGGACGAGTAAATACAGTAGAAGGTATTGTGTGGAAGCTGCACGTTGATCTTTCTTGAATCAGGATCGTGGAAGCTTTGAAGCATTTGGGTATAGTACGAAATACATTATTGCAATGATTGGAAATAGTTGCATTGAATAAATTTGAAGAATCAAGTATTATAATTATGTGATGTATTAGGAGGCAAAAAAGTCCTGAGCTGATTTCATACAACCGAAACTATTATTATTTTTTTCTATTTTCCCGCCCTTTTACAGTTGTAAAGCGTCGACATTCGGCTGTTGTGAAACATGTTTATACGGTGAAAGTATTACAGAGAAATTGTAATTACTTGAAGCTTAACATCATATATTGCATTGTTTGCAAATGCAAAAATGTACTTTTCAACTATAACACAACTACATGAAAATATAAATGCATTGAAATCACAACGTTACGCAATTGTAAAAATCGTAAAAATTTTCTTCAAAAAATCTCTAAGAATGAACACGAGTAATAAATGTTTGAAATTCCGCGATTGTCGTGAATTAGCATTTATTTCCCAGCTTCTAAGGTGCAAAATGCATATCGATTTGCGCATGGTCCAGTGGAAGAACCGTACGATTTCATTCGAGTCGCTGATCCGCAATTTTACGGTGAAATTTTTGGTCTACGAAGGGGTTGGAACGAGCTGACAGGATAACTCGGGGAAAGTA
This sequence comes from Hylaeus volcanicus, assembly GCF_026283585.1. Classification (NCBI taxonomy): domain Eukaryota; kingdom Metazoa; phylum Arthropoda; class Insecta; order Hymenoptera; family Colletidae; genus Hylaeus; species Hylaeus volcanicus. Next base: position 17,831,062 of record NC_071976.1, read on the forward strand.
GGAAATACTCGGAGCTCGATAATTTTCACAAGTTACGGAGTACCCTGCCACCTCTGTGTACACTGAAACTCTCAAAGGAGCGCATACATTCTGCAAATACGAACGTTTCCCGCGAATTTAACGCGGATTAAGAAGAAATTTCATCCATTGGTATCCCTTTAAAACGTCTACTCTCTTCCGACGAGATTACGAAGCCATCGAAGCCTCGATAAACTGGGAAATTCAATAATCCAAGGCGAGCCAGAAAACTCACTGACCGGAAAACACGACTGAATGTTACATAACTGAAATCACTGATAAAATTAAACTTATATCGACATCTATCGCTTAAAATTAACTTGAGTTTATCATGAACAAAATAGGTATGAATGGAAATTCTGTGGCTTCATATTTTAAATCAGCAATTGTATTACTTGATGAAAGTTTAATTATAACATTTTGATCAGTTACGAAAATCAGTTATAAAATTAAATAGACATGACGTTGGCTCATAAGTAAGCTATAATATAAAGAATAGGTATAAATGAAATGAAAGAAATGTAATTTTTTGAACTGTTGAAATTCATCAGAGATGTAATTTAGTACAAATAGACAAGAAGAATGAACCTCTACCCGTTCAATGACATCAACGAAAAAATTATTTTTGAAAAACAAAATATAACCGACTTCGAAAAACATTAAAACTGCACTAAAATCATGAAATAATTACTAGTGTAGGGATGTAAGATCGCAGGAATAAACGGAAACGGGTTCTAAGGATATAAGGAAAAGGTTCATTTATTAACAAACTGTACACTTTATTTTTTGGGAAAGGAATAGGTTTTACAGGGTTTTTCGGAAACAAAAACTCATCGCTTTCAGATCAAAATTTTAACAACATATATTATGTACAGGTCATCAGGTCTTGATGAATTTGATGAAATTATTAAATACAGCATATTAAATACAATGCAACCTTTTCGGAAGCGACGAGCTGAAAACTATGACGAATAAAATTGTTAAACACATTCTTTTTTATTTAACTAAAATAATCTTCATTCGCTATTTCTACATTATCACTGTTACCTTCCATAATCTTATTTTCATTCCTTTTCAAGTTCAATAGTTATAATTTAATACAAAAATATCGTCTAACATACATTTAAATATCGTTAAAGGCTACAAAATATCTAAATTTCGCAAAATTCCGAGATCTTACACCGAGAAGTGTCCAATTTCATATGGAATGACTGTTGGGGATGGCGAGGGAAGGAAGAGTTCGTCTGTTCTCTAAGGAGGGATTAAAGTGGGAAATTCAATACAGCAAACTGGAAGGCAGGATTGGATGTTACACGATTGTAGTCAAACGGATGCCGATACGGTTAGAGAAATTACTGTCACTTAAGTGCGATCGTTACCTGGAGCCACTAGCTGGAACGTCGTCTTGTATATCCAATTACTAGCTCCTTATCCCGTTTAAAGAATAGGGGACAAACCAGGGAAATAGGAGCTTCTAGGATCCATTATAGCGTTCCGCAAATAGATCCGTTCTGAGAGCACCAGCCGTTCATGCCACGTTTCGGAATAACAATGGGATGATCTTCTCTGTTTGGGAATAGAAGCGTTCTCCGACAGACTCTCCTTCCTGGTATTTGCTGGTACCTTCCTGACCAACCGGATATCAAGAACACTGCGACGCCCTGTTCGCGAATTGCATGCCCTCTGGTGAACTCTGTTCTGCATTGTTAATTACGCAAACACCTATTGAACTTCCTATATCTCGATGAGCATTAACCAGTTTGCCGTTTCCGGCGAGTACACCCGTCACGAGAAAATATCGATATTTTGTCTAATAACGAGAATGAATGTGTACTTGTCATGCGTTATAAAAATACTAAGTAGTAAAATGCATTCAATTTTAATACGATTTAATACCTATATTTAAGATCTATTCCCATAACTCTGGTAGCATTCACATTTCATTATTATAAAAACTGGTGGGTTTATTATTACAAGATAAATTATGGTAATGTACCTTATCAGAGCTTCTAATTTTGCAAGTTCTTTATCCTTTAATCTATTTTGTAACAATCATAATAAATAATAGTCATTTTAAGCCGTGTCTGGAGAATACGGTTAGTAAATAACGAGTTCCCACTTTAATTCTCTTAGCTTTTATCGAGTCAATAAAATAATTTTTAGAAAAAAAATATAACCGACTTCGAAAGAATGTTTAAACTGCACTAAAAAGTATGAAATAATTTCTATTTCCTTTATATTAAATTATGTTAAATAACCTTTTTGTAGTCCGCGCAAAATTAAAAATTACTTACATCCAAAATTACCAACTTTGGTTTAACTTTCTGTTCGAGTGACAAGACATACACCCTTAAATTATTGCTATCATTATATATACTTTAGACACCATGTACATTAACATTATTCAATGTCGCCACCTCCACCAAATACTATCCCAAACCTACTCAGACAGTATTTTCATAAAAAGAGTATATACATTATCAGTAACCAATATTTCCACCCCAGCCCCTGCAAAACAGAATGCCCCAAACCTATTCAGACAGTATTTTCATGTAGGTATGTAGTATATACATTAACTATATGCAATATTGACCCTGGCCCGAAACACCAGAACAAATACATCAAACCCTCTCGGACAGTATTTCCACGTAGACAGTGTACATCTATACATTAACAGCATTCAATGTTACTGCCCTCACCAAAAACTAACTAAATCAGGAATTAAAAATTTTCCATTTTGCGCCGACTACAAAAGATTATTTAACATAATTTAATATAAACTAAGTAGAAATTATTTCATACTTTTAAGCAATTGTATCTAGAACTGGTGAGTATTTATATCAATTTACTAGAAATAATTTCATACTTTTTAATGCAGTTTTAATATTTTTTCGAAGTCGGTTATATTTTTTTTCCAAAAATTATTGATCCCGCTTATTTTCAGCGATGCATTTTAGGTACACACTGTACAAAGTCGCGACAGATATCTGATCAAGATAGATTAGGATTAGTTATACTATACCGATGAGCAGTAATCTAGTTGAAAAATGGTCATTTACTTATTTCATTAAACACTTTTCAGCAACTTTTCTGTTCATTTAATTTCCTGTTTCTTTTTGAACAAATATTTTGTTACAGACTATATCATCCCCATTGTACACCCCACAGACTTCTCACTTAACTTAATCTTACGTTTTTTCTATATATAACTGAAAAAAGCACATGCTTCTAGGCAATGTGCTTTATAAAAGTTATAACATTCTAAAGATTATAACATTTTTCCTTCAGAAAAAACTTATAACTTCAACAATAATAGGTTTTAAAGGTAATACATAGGCACGACAAATGCAATAACTAGTTGAACAATTTTTCTTGCAAAAGTGAATGAGTTCGCAAATATGAATTATATCCCTATGTTATCTAGGTGTTTTCGAACACTCGAAATAAAAGTAGAATGAAAAAATGTATCCAATAGTAATTCGTCCGCATCGAAAACATTCGTTAAGTTTCCTGTCGTCGGCAATAGAAAAATGAAAAATGAATCTAAGAACTATAAAGTTTGATGTATTTGAAGTTGTTTCTACAGTTGTATTGGACTCGGAATCAACAGTGGTGCAATAGCAGTAATACGTTTCATTGTATATCGATGAAACATAAATTCAACTGGTAGGACGTACCCAACCACCGAAGGCCTTTTCCAACTCCCTAGCGACTCCTAAGCAAAGACGATCTTGATTCGTTCCAGCCATTACCTGAAACACAAATTTGCCAGAGTTTATTCGATCAAACAAACTTAACAAATAAACCACGGTCCGATTAAATTTATCCGCAGCCTACTATTTGAAATAAATTTTGTCTAACTCTGGTTGTATTTTTCCACAATTACTTCAAGCGAACATAACACTATATTGACTCTAACAAAAGATTCTATCCAAATTTTCAGTATGTTTTATTGAATTTATAAACAAACCAAAACCAGTATCATAATGTCTCACTGATGACTAGTTGACAGCTTTATGATCACGGGGTATATTTGAGATCAAGAAACCAAGAATTTTCATAAACTAGATATCTATGGCTCACGTACGATTTCTTAATATTTCACAAAAATAAAAAATCGTCGAATTTTACGGAAAAATGTAACATTTTAATTGAAAAGAAAAAAAAACAATTAAGAAAAAAAAATATCTACGTCAGGCCATAAAAACAAGTTTTCTGAGGAGAAAGTGGCTTGAATCATATCGATCGGACTCATAGTTTTCTCAGAAATCTGTCAACAAGATTATCAAGTACCGTTTTGAGATGAACGTTCAGTGCGTGTAGAAAGTATTCGTACACTAGAATAGATAGATTAAAAAAAAATAGCTATTTGTATAAGTTGCGAAATTAACAAGAAAAAAACAATTAATCGATAGAAATGTTGAAGCAATAAGTATTCGTACAATTGTTTAATTTTTGAAACTTCGTTAAAAAAAAAAGAAATTTACATTCATTTGCAAGTATATAATACTTCCTCCGTGGGATTTCCTTTTGATTTTATAATTATTGTAACTTTTCTAAGCATTAAATCAACTAGATTATTAGATA